>NC_064807.1:32587670-32643105 GCF_023721935.1 Panthera uncia
GTAAAAAATCTTTAGTCTTTGAGCTAAACATTTAAGATTTGTACAATTCACTCTATGCAAATAATAGCATGATTTTAAAAAGTAGTCATAACCAATTGTTTTTCTGGTCATTGCTGTACAGACAGGAAATGGAATCAGATGAGTTCCAAGACATGTAGAGGAAACAGTAAAAATGTATCCATTTCTCTATGATATAGTATGTCTCCTCACTCTCACCCCCTAAACTCACACACTCACACACATTCAGTATACATACCCACACATACACTTCTCCATTAATCTTATTTGTTTTCTTATCTCATCCCTTTTTCTATCTTTCCAGAATCTCCTAGGTTGCTAACTGCTACAAAAGTCTTTCAATGAATAACACATAATCTTTTTTTTTTTAATATAAAATTCATTGTCAAATTGGTTTCCATGCAACACCCAGTGCTCATCCCAACAGGTGCCTTCCTCAATGCCCATCACCCACTTTCCCCTCCCTCCCACCCCTCATCAACCTTCAGTTTATTCTCAGTTTTTAAGAGTCTCTTATGGTTTGGCTCCCTTCGTCTCTTTTTTTTTTCCTTCCCCTCCCCTATGGTCTTCTGTTAAGTTTCTCGGGATCCACGTAAAAGTGAAAACACATGGTATCTGTCTTTCTCTGTATGCCTTATTTCACTTAGCATAACACTCTCCAGTTCCACTCACATTGCTATAAAAGGCCATATTTCATTCTTTCTCATTGCCAAGTAGTATTCCATTGTGTATATAAACCACAATAATCTTTACCTTGCAAGTAGTTTTGTGTTCCTGACCCATCCCATAACAGTTTGATATTAGAAAGATGCATTAGCATACCAAAAAAAAAAAAAGACTCCTAGTGCCGGAAAAGAATTTTTTTTCCTACAAAATTACTTTGCTTTTAACTCTGATACAGAAATCTATGTCTAACTTTTCAGTGATGCTTAGATATACAACAAAAGTTAACATTTATGGAGCCCTTACTATGGACTAGGAACTATTCTAAGCAATCTGTATGGACTATTTAACTTTTTTTAAAGAAATCTATGAAGTAAATGCAGATAAAAAAAAAAAAGACACAAAAGATTACATAAATTGCCTAAAGTTATACATCAGTTAAGTGGAGGTGCTGGAATAAGGACCCAGACAGCCTGCTTCCCACCTCTCAGTAGCCATGTGGGTCAAGAAAAGCTCTGGAACTAAGCAGACAGAGTGTACTCACTTTTAGCTGCAAACTTCCTCTGTGACCTCCAGTAAACAGCTAGATACCCTCCTGTTCTGTCCTGTTGGTGCTTTTTTTTTTTTTTTTCCCCTAAGACTTATCACACCTATTATTTCAATTGGATAGGAGTTTCCAGATAATGCTATCAGGCTAGAGACCAGTAAATTTTCCTGAGCAGCAATGTAGTGATCGACAAAGAAATACTCATGTGCCTGGGCAGGCTGATAGCAGTGGCACCAGTGTGGGGGCACTTGGGTGGCTCAGTGGGTTGAGCATCTGACTTGATTTTGGCACAGGTCATGATCTCACAGTTCCTGAGATGGAGCCCCATGTTGGGCTCTGTGCTGACAGTGAGGAACCTGCTTGGGATTCTCTCTCCTCTCTTTCTCTCTCTCTGCCCCTCCCTTGCTTGCACATGTATGCACGCTCTCTCTTTCTGTCTCTCTCTCTCTCTCAAAATAGAGAAATAAACTTAAAAAAAAAAGAAATGACACCAGTGTGCTTTAAATTTTAGAGCAAAATGAAAGCATCATGATTCCTTAACCAGCTTTGCAATACTGAAGCTAATATAGGGCATAGACTGGCAAGTGCTTGATAAATGTGTGATATGCAGAGATCTAAATCACAGCAAATATCATTATGCCTTGTGTTAGTTTCCTAGGGCTGCCACACAAAATATCACAAACTGGGTGACCTAAAACAACAGAAAGTTATTGTCTTGCTGTTCTAGAGGCTAGAAATGTGAGGTTAAGGTATCTGTGGGGCCATGCTCCTTCAGAAGCCTCTAGGAGAAAATCCTTCCTTGACTCTTCAAGTTTCTTTGGCTTGTAGCTGCAGCATTTCAATCACTGCTTCTGTTGTCACATGGTGTTGTCCCTGTGTGTCAGGGATATTTACCTACCCCCTTTTTAAGGACACGAGGCATAATAAATTAAGGTTGTATGCTAACAATCTTAACTTAATTTGATTAGATCTGCAAAGTTCTCATTTCTAAAAAGTTCCCATTCACAGGTACCAGGGATCAGGACTTCAACATTTCTTTCTGGGGGACACAATTCAACCCTTAAGATGCATGAGCCATAGTGGTTCCCTGGTTCTCCCAGACTCCATTCCTTGGTTATAGCCATCTTTTTCACATCTGTCTTTCTCTTCTCCATCTCCTTGCTCCAATTTGCAAAGGCTTTTGAGCCTGTGATATTGTGATTTATAGGAAATATATATTTGGTCATTCAGATGTATATTTCTCATATTTGGTCTTTGTCCACAGTTTCTGGCTCAGAACTCCTAAAATTCTTGGAATTTCCAAAATGAAGAGAGTGACTAATGTGTCTTTTGTTATGTTAATGAGGTGGCTTTTGGATCCCTTAGAAGAATGGGAGTTGGTCACCAGTGAAGCAAACTATGTGATTAGAGGATTGAAGTCCCACCTCCTCACCTTTGGGGAGGGGAGAGCAGCTTGAAATTGAATCAGTCATCAATGGGCACAGATTTAGTCAACCATGCCTATAACAAAGCCTCTATAGGGGCACCTGGGTGGGTCAGTCAGTTGAGTATTAGATTTCAGCTCAGGTCATGATCTCATGGTTCCAGCCCCATGTTGGGCTTTGTACTCATAGCCTGGAGCCTACTTTGTATTCTCTGTCTCTCTCTTTCTCTCTCTGCCCCTCACCCATTCATTCTCTTTCTCTCTCTCAAAAATGAGTAAATATTTAAAAAATTAAAACAATAAAACAATCAAATGGACTGGATTCAGAGAGCTTCTCAGTTGGTGAGCACCTGGATATTTGGGGATAGTGGCCTGCTTGGAGGGAACATGGAAACTCCTCATCCTTTACTTATACATTGCTCTATGCATTTTTGCCATCTGGTTATTCTTGAATTGTAAACAGTGATATAGTTAGTATAATGTTTGAGTTCTCTGAGTCATGATAGCAAATTAATTGAACCCAAGGAAGGAGTCATGGGAACCTCTGATTTATATAGCCAGTAGGTTAGAAGCACAGGTAACAATCTGGGTTTGTGACTGGCATCTGAAGTATGTGTTGGGGAGTGGGGGTTACCATCTGGTAAGACTGAACTCTTAACTTGTGGAATCTGACACTATATCTGGGTAGATAGTGTCAGAATTGAGTTGAATTGCAGGACACCATGCTGGTGTCAGAGAATTGCTTATTGGTGTGGGCAACTCCTTAAAAAAATTGAAATTGGTGTGGGGCACTCTGATGAGATGGGGGCCAGCAGTGTAGGTGGTGAAAGAATTCACCTAAGGCAGAACAAAAGAGATAGAAGTGTATTGAATATAAGGCAAAGGAGTGGTGGGCAGAACAGCAAAGAGACTGTGACCAGGGAGTGGTGAGGGGCCACAGTTATAGGGCAAAGTGAGGAAATAGGGGAACATATGGAATTTTCTACTTTTTGGTAATCTTAGGAACTGTACCTAGTTGGAATTGGTCAGTTAGGGTCAATGGCTATTTGATGTGGGTTATCACATCAATGGCTATTTAATGAGCTTATTTGCATTCAACTGGGTGGTCACTGTGGGCCCTTTTACCTTATTCACGTTTCCATTGTTAAAGCTTGTTGCCTAAAGCAGCCTCTACATTTGGGCCCAGAATATCTTTTTAGATCCATACCCCACAAACCCTGTCTGCTCATTGACACATTGTCATTGCTTCATCTTTCTCTTGAGTAGAATAATCATCATTGGGAAAGGACTTTTGAAATGAGCCACTCTCTTCCCTCTGATACTACATTCACTTAGCTTTTAAAACTCCAGGCTACACAGAGTCTTTGAGATAAATTTTGCTTTAGTTTATCTTTATAAATAAATATTCCATGCCATAATATTTAATGTCATTCGGCTGTGTTCTACCCATGCAGTAGACAGCAAATTCCCACCAAGTTGGTGTCAGAATGTGAAATTAGTGACTAATAAAACAGACAAAAGGAGAATGCTGACTTATAGAAAGGATGGGCGTGACGTATGAATATCATTAGCTGTTCCTTAAAGAACATTTATGTGATTACATGAATGTGAAAATGCAATGCAGTATTTTAGAATTTCTCTTGTCACTGGGATGCTCTGAAGCAGATGGACTGTGTGACTGATGATTCAATAATTGCACTCATTAAAATTTTTCACACTTTTAATTTCTTCACAGCCCCCACCCCCTACTTCATTCTGTGAAGAGCCAAGGAATGAAATGGTTTTGTCCTTGTCAGCAAATAGATAATAATTGAGTTTGCTTTGATTTCCTGGAGCACCCCTGTCCCATCTCTGGGCTCCTGATTGACAGCTCAGAAGCCTGGTGAAATGTTGGAACCAGCCCCAGCTGTCTCAAAGGCTAGAGATGTCACAGAATGATCTTTCTGTCTTCATCTTCTCACACAACAGCCTACCTTATACCCAGAGTGTGTGCGTGTGTCTGCAGGTGCTACACCACAAACATTAGGCATGGGAAGTTGAGCTGACAACTTTGAATCCAAGTTTTGAAAGTCTGTCCACCCCTAGTTAGAGCCAAGAATAAATCCGAGTGCATGGGATATAGGAGGCGGGTGGTAGGAGTCAATGGCTGCAGCAAGCAGTGATGGCAAGATAGGCATCAGAGCTCAAACTCAATAGCACAGTTATTGTGTGTCCATAGAAACCACAGCATCTTCAGATTAATAGGATGGCTTCTGGCTGGAAAAGGTTTAGCACTGGATGGACCAACTTAAAAAGAATGAAACTTTTTTTCGCTCTTTATATTCATGTATTTATTGCATTTATTCATCAAGAAAAAGCATTATCCACTAGCAAGAGATTTATGTTCTAGTCTGAATTATGCCACTAAGTAGCTGTATCCTTGGGTGGTCACTTTACCTCTTTGGGCCTCATTATACTCAGGCCCCGCCTCTACAGTTCTATGATTATATGAACTAGTGACTGTCTACTAAGTGAAAGGTAGACAAAGAAACACTGACTGCAGGCTTAGACCTTCTTAAGAAGTCTGTGGTCTCTGTGGGAGAGATAAAACATAGATACATGCAGAGAAAAATAACATCATAGAAACCAGTTGGCTTCTTTCACCTAAAAACTAGGTGTGACAGTGACTGCTTGAGCTCAGGGAGAGAAAAGAAATAATGAGGGAATTATTGGGAATAATGAGGGTTCAGAGTGGAGAATGAATCTGAAGAAGAGAGAAGAGGAAAAAGGGCATGTTGTGGGGCAAAATAGTATGAACAAATAGGCATTAGAATGAGTCCCGATATCTTGGGACAGATAATGAATGGGCAGGTTAGATTTTACAAAAGTTTCTTGAGGGTAATAAGGCTTGTTATGGAACATTGATAAGTTCCCAATATTGGGGGGACCCTAAGCCTCTTCTCCAGCCTCCCCAAGATCTCTATCCAGGATTGAATGGAGTTGGGTTCACAAGAAGGAAAGCCCTAAATGCTACATAAAAGAGCAGATTGTGTAAGCATCAAAGTGTTACTGAGAATTGATGAAAGGAGAGTAGCGTATGATAAGAACAGATATGAGAATTTTAACCAGGGAATAGCCCACAGATGGCTCAGAGAAGGCCAGACTAAAAGCAGAGAGGCTGCCTGAAGAAGCCAGTTACGATAAGGACTATCACAAGGGCAGGGCAGAAAGAGTGGAAAGAATGGAGGGATTTGATTCTCCAGCCACATATTCCTAATTGAAACTTTTGTTTCCCCTTTTATATTATCATATTTGTAATCACATGCTCAGTGTCTATTTTTCCTACTAGACTATAAGCTCTCCACAGGGCATGTCTGTGTCTGCCTTTTTAGAACCATGTACCCAGCATGGTGGCTGGTAAATGAAAATACTCAAAAAACACTTGGGGAACAAATGAATGCATATAAGACACACTGTGAAGAAAAGAGCGACAAAACTCAATGAGTCAAAAATTCTTTGCTTGGTAAATGGAAGCATGATGACAGAAACTAGGAGAAGTAGAAACAGCAATGTTGGAAGAAAAATGTTGCTGGAGATGAATTTGAGGTGATACTAGGATATCCATGTAGAAATGTTCAGAAGGCCATTGGAACTATTGGGTTATATGCTGAGAAAATCACCAGTGTGTCTTCCTTTAATATGGAAAATTGAGCTGGTTGGCTGAAGTACTTTGATTTCTAAATTCCATTTGGCATAGAATACATTGAGGTCATAGATCCAAATTAAAAAAAAAAAAAGTGTACAAAAACTAAGAAGCATAGTTCCCTTTTCCTCCCCATCCTAGCCTTATGTCAGAAATTTAATATCTACTTTCATGCCATTTTTTACTTTTAAGAGAGACTTTTTGGTAAGTTAATAACCTGGTTTTCATTTTCCTTTTTAATATACTAAATTGAATTGGAAAAACCCATTATACAAGTGAAAAGAAAATGTGTTAGATTAGAGGATACTTTTTATTTGTTAGAGACATCAATATCTCCTTTTATTTGGGATGGCTTTGTGCCCATCTCTGTATGCCAAAAGAAGGTCAATGGTGAAAGATCTCAGCTTTGATATCATACTTACCTAACTTGAATTCTGGGTCCATCATTTTTTAGTGAGTTGCTTACCTCCTCTGGACTTCTCTCATCTGTAAGTTGGAGTTTCCATTACTACCTAACAGATTTTGTGAATGTTAAATACAAACTGTTATGGGTTGAACAGTGACCTCCCAAAACATTTTTCCATGTCTCAGAACCTGTAAATATGACCTGATTTGAAGAAAAGATCTTGCAGATGTCAGGATCTCAAGATGAGATCATCCTGAATTTTTCAGATGGGCCCTGAATCCAATAACAAACGTCCTTATAATAGACACACAGAGACAGTAAAAGAAAGCCATATAGCAATGGAGGCAGAGTTTGGGGTGATGTTGTCAGCCACCAGAAGCTGGATGGGGCAAGGAAAGATTTTTCCCTAGAGCCTCCAGAAGGAGTGAGGCCTTGACAATACTTTGATTTCAGACTTGGGCCCCAGAACTATGAGAAGATAAATATCAGTTGTTTTAAGTCCTCAGTTTGTGGTAATTTGTTATAGCAGTCCTGGAAATCTAATATACACAGATACTTTGTCTACAAATATACTCCATAAATACTAGTTCTTGTCCCTCATTCTTATTGAAACCACCATGTCCCAAGCCTTCTTGTATAAAAATAAAATAAAATGTCTTCTGGAAACATTTCAGTGGAGGAATTAGGACAATATCTGTGCATGATACTGGTATAAAGTGTGAGGGTGTAATTATGAGACACATAAGGAGAACAAAGAAGAGGGTGATACAAAGGTGTTCACATAAGGTGAACAAAGAAGGACAAAAATGAAGAGGTAAAAAAGAAATGAGAGAATGAAGAAATAAAAACAAAACTCCCTCTCATTCCTCTACTAGCTCTTAGAGTCCTTCATGGTGGTCACTCAGTGGAAACCAGAAGGAAATAGGAAGAGACACATTAAGGTGAGGAGAGCCATCTATATTTCAATTGTGCCCTTATGGCATTTCAGAGTTGCTATGCTATCAATCTTCCCAGGTTGGAAGGACTGAGATATGGGCTATTGTCAAGTAAAACTTTCATTAAAACCAAGGCCTGTTGGCTTCTAATTTTCAATCCACTAAATGTATAGTTTCTGCTTGAGATCCAATGAATATCACTCATTCTCTCCTATTTTGCTCAGCTGTCAGATGGAAAGTTAAAAGAAATATCACATATAATGTAAGAAACTACAATAATCACAGCAGTCATAATCCCTGCTGTAACACTATATTTTGCTGAGTACATTAGTGACTTGTCATTTCTAAAGAGCATTTATTTAACAGTAAAGTATGTTATATGTGTCAGTGGCCCACATTCAAAAATAAAAATAAAAAGCAAGTATAAACTATTAAAAAATGTTATTATAAATAATCATATGGCATGAGGGCACATTAGGGGTAGAAAGAATAGCCTCTTCTTGCAGTCTAAACAAATGTATAATGCAACTAAAATAATGAAATCTATCAAATACAAAGTGATTGTGAGCACCCTATTGTAAGGGTTAAATTGTAGTGTAGGGCTAACCTGTAGCCTTAAGAAATAACAGCTTTGTTTTAACACTGTAGATTAAGAGATAACAGCCTTGTCCTATCAATCAAGGGAACAAAAGTTCAAGGAAAATCAACTGGATTAGTGTTTGGATTGGGGCAAGGGCGTGTCTGAACTGTTTCCACCCCCATCTGGGAACTATTTCTTTGTTTTGTTCCCAGGTGATGATAGACGATGTGGTCGGCTATAAAAACTCTGTACCCCAGCTGTTCGAGACCACACTCGACCACACTCTAGTCAAGAGTGTCCGTCCTGATCAGTTGGCCTTGCCTCTCATTGCAATAAACTTTGTTGTGACTGTCACTGGTGCCTGTAGCATTCTGTTTCAGGAGTCGTGTGGATGCAACACTTAACTTTTCCAGAAAAAAAAAAAAAATTCCTGGGGCCCTTGATAATCACAGACTCTCACGTTAGTCCCAGCAGTGGTACAAACAGCTCCAAGATAATCGTGTTGTGTTAAGTCCTTAGAAAAAGGGAATGGTCACTTGCCATTTGGTCAATAGTCATCCTGATAAGGTGACATAAAAAGCTGCTACATATATGTGTGATTTATTGAAATAATTGAATCAGGGTCTCGTTTTGGTTTGCTTGCTACTGTAGTTAGACTGGGAACCCAGAAAGCATTTTCCCCCCTGTACACTCTGCCTCTACCTCTGGAAAAAGAGACCAACACTGTTGGGGCCCCTGGGCGGCTCAGTCGATTAAGTGTCTGACTTTGTCTCAGGTCATGATCTCGAGGTTCATGGGTTTGAGCCCTGTGTGGGGCTCTGTGCTAAGAGCTCAGAAGAGCCTGGGGCCTGCTTCAGATTCTGTGTCTCCCACTCAAGCTCTGTATCCGTGTCTGTCTCTGTCTCTCTCTCAAAAATAAACATTAAGAAAAGATAAAATAAAAAAAGAAGTTTATAATTATACTGGAAACACTAAGCCCCAGGACCACGGAAGCCCTGAGTACAGACCCAGTAACCATCCTGCCATTGAATGGAAGATGTAAATATCTACAGTGGTCACAATAGCCATAAGCCAGGACTATTTCCAATATTTTGAGACATATAAGCTCCTGGGGATTTTCTACAACCTAATTCAGTGGGAGATGTCTTTGAAAACAAGATTCTTTTCACCAATTGGCTAATGGAGAGTTGAAACAGAATCTGCTGGAATTAGAAAAATAAAAGAACTGTGAAAGGTCTCACACTTGTGAAACAAAATTTATAGCTTTAATACTGGCCTGAAGGATGGAGTAAGTGAAAATTTTTCCAGTGCTGTTCATTAGATTAGTATTTGGTTATACAAGATTCTGTTTATGAGAAACTTCCAACTAAATTAACACATTGTTCTCCAGTGGAATAGGTGGCCTGGGCAATTGTCATCCCATCTCACAATATGTCAAGTAAAGTCCTGCAGCTCCACCCTCTTCCCACATTCTGGTGACTAGGATTAATCACCTCTGGTGTGGGACACATGCAATAACACAGGTTAAAGGGCTATCAAAGCTTGCCATGTATCTGAGCAGATTGCCAGTGCTTTAAGGGGAAGATGCCAGCCTCTGATACTACCACACAGCGCTAAGGGAGCTGCTGGACAGGGAAAGGCAGATGCCCCCGAGATAGAGATCAAAGTGGTCCAGGTCCTCTGCCCTCACTGAAGTGTTTACCCTGAAGATAAAACTTTAAAACATTAAAGAGTGAGAGAGAGACAGAGAGAGAGAGAATACATTTCCATCAGAAAGCAGAAGAGAGGAGTGACTTGTTTGTCACTAATGTCTCTCCCCTGCAGGGGTATGTAAGCTCCCTTTCAAGCTCCATGGAGGGTTTCTCAGAATCCATGGGTACTGTAAATTATGGACAAAATTTGTGTATTTTTGTTAGGAAAGGATTTATAAACTTACAACTCAAAAGAGTTTAAGAATCACTGGGGTAGTGGGGAGAGATCCATTATCACCCCTTACTAGGCAATATTTATTAGTGTAAGCCCCAAGAGGAATAGTTTTCAGGAATGTAATTCCAGTTCTACAGCTCTCTGTAAAAGAAGGTAAAAGCAGGGGTCCTAGACTACCTTTTGAAGTTGTCATGTCTTGTGACTCTATGCCTTCCAGGAGCCATGCACTACGAAAACTACCTCACTGTGAAAATGGCTGTACCTCATTGTATCTTCATGACAGTTCATTGAGGGAACTGTTTTTACTCCACAGGAAAAAAAAAAATGAAAAAAAACAGAGAAGTCTGGTAACTTACCTGAGGTCACAAAGCTAGGGATAAGTAAGTCCAGCATTTGGATCCATGTTTGTGGTTTCTAAAACCTCTACTCTTTCTTAGAACTCTCATATGTTGGTTTCATAGGCTCTCACATTCCTGCTTAAATGGATTTCAGATTCCTCCCATGGAGATGTTCATAGGTATACATTGAACATTTCTGTATTTTTAATATATCCTGGTGATTTCAAATCTAGAAAGGAAAAGGAAAGGTATTCTGGTTAGTAACAGTAGAATTGACTGTGCCTATTCTCATATATGGTCTTGCTCTCTTCAGTTCAGCTTTAAAGATGGGATAACTTTGTCTATAGGACACAGAGTGTGGGTTCTTATGACATCTCAGTGTAGCTGAGTACCAGCTATAGTTCTGTCACTATCTCATGCTATGTTGTGGGTATGTCATCTTTCCTGGAAGTAACTTTGCCATCATCTGTCAAATGGGGGCAATGACCCACCTCCCAAGACAGTGGTGAGGGTCAGATGAGATCTTTAATTTAAGAAATACTTTTAAAGTTAAAAATAGACCTACCCTACAATCCAGTAATTGCAGTACTAGGTATTTACCCAAAGGATACAAAAATACCAATTCAAAGGGATATATGCGCCCTGATGTTTATGGCAGCATTATCTACAATAACCAGATTATGGAAATAGCCCAGATGTCCATAGACTGATGAATGGATAAAGAAGAGGTGGTACATATACACATTGGAATATTCCTCAGCCATAAAAACTTCCATTGCCTTTTGCAATGACATGGATGGAGCTACATACAGAGTATTATGCTCAGTGAAATAAGTCAGTCAGGCAAAGACAAATACCATGTGATTTCACTCATATGTGGAACTTAAGAAAAAAACAAAGCAGCAAAGGGGAAAAAAAGAAAGTGAGGCAAACCAAAAAACAGACTCTTAACTATAGAGAACAAACTGATGGTTACCAGAGGGAGGTGAATGGGGGGATGGGTGAAATAGGTGATGGAGATTAAGGAGGGCACTTGTGATGAGCACTGGGTGTTATATGGAAGTGTTGAATCACTATATTATGCAACTGAAACTAATATTACACTGTGTGTTAACTAAAACACTAAAACACTGTGTGTTAAATAAAAACTTAAAAAGAAAAAGAAAGAACACTCTGGATGTAGCACTGAAGCTAACATTAGGATGCATAAACATTTTACACAAGGTACACTACAGAATATTTCTGTTACTTGATTTCAAAACAGTAAGCTCTTTACGGGCAAATTCCTATCTGATTTGTGTTTGTCTGCACAGTGCCTTGAACCTCACAAGAATTCAGTGAGTATGAACCAAGGAAACGGTCAATTCATTCAGATCTATCAGGAGGTCATAATGCCATCAGATATGCAACATGTGTGTAAGTGTGGGGGTCAAAATTTTATATTTGTGTTGTGGAAGAAAAATTAGAAGTAGAGTAAGTAAATGAATTATGTATCTGTGTAAGTATTTGCAGAAACTACAATTTAATTAAGGGCTATGCCTTGATTAGGAATATTAGCATGAAAAGTATTTGTTGTTACTTTTGAAATTCAAGGCTTGTTGGAAAGCAAACAACTTCATAGAAGTCATAATCAAAGTAAAAGTTTTTACTTAGACTATCACCTAAACTGTTCAGCAGAATACTAGTCCCAAGAGGTGTAGGCAAATATTTTTGGAACACATCACTATGTTCCTTTCACAGAGATTTATCACCTTAAGGCTTAGATAAGCTTTAAAGATGAATCCCATTTAATTGTGTTTAACCCATAATTATTTGGTCCTGTAGTTCATCTTTTTTTCCTACCCTCTACCCCCTTTTTAAGAATCATATACACTTACCTCTCATTGAATAAATTTGGGAAATGTTGATTTGGAAATACAAGAATAAACAGAAATAGTTCATGTTTAAGCTAATTGCTGTTATAAAATTATGGACACTGATTAAAATTTACACTGTAAAGTTCTGTTATGACCAAGTACTTTGTGAGGAAGCAAAGATATTTTATCAGCATATGGTTCTGCAGGGTTGAAGATACCCTATATAAAAATATACTTGGAGTACACATGACATTGAGCTCCTTTAATTACCATGCAAAGAGTCCCAATAAATAAATAGGAAATGCTGAAAAACTCACAGACTATGAATTAACAATTCAGGAGAGGAAACACAAATATAATTTAAACACATGTCATAGTAAAAGAAATGTAAATTAAAACTACAATGAGGTAACATTTTAACTTATTAGATTGTCAAAACCAAAAACTACAATAGCATGTGTATTGGAAAGAATGTGGAAAAATGATAGTTCCATTCATTTTTTAGGGGAATATAAATTAGCACAATTCCTATAGAGAACAATGGGGTAATAATTATAAAAATTAAAAATGTACGCCTCCCTTTGACATAGCAATTACCCTTCTGGGACTTTAGTCTGTATTAGTAAAAGAAGATGTGTACAAAGAAGTTTGTATAAAGAAATTCAATGCACTATCGTTCATAAGAACAAAAGATTGGGCAAAAAACAAACAAGCAAACAAAGCTAAATGTCCACAAACTAGTTAAATAAATTATGGTATAGCCATCCAATGGAATCCCAAGAAAGGATAGAACAAGGCAGCTTTCTATACACAGATATGAAATGACATGTTAAGTGACAAGATGCAGAACACTGGGTATATATGTGCCATTTTTTAACACGTGCTTATTTAGGGACAGAACATCTTTGGAAATTTGCATAGAACTCTGGCAGAAATGATTACCTCAGAAGGGGACAAGGAAGTAGACAGGGGTAGGCGGGAGGCTTACTTTCCATTGTATACCCACTTGAACTTTTAAAATGATTTTTGAACATAAATATTATAAACTATTGAAATAAAATGCATTAATTCAACTTAAAAATAAAATGGAAATTAACACAAATATATATATATATATATATATATATATATATGCCATTCATGGAAATAATTATTGACTTCAAAACCAACCAAAGAATAACTTTTTTTTTTACATTTATTTATTTATTGAGAGACAGAGAAAGACAGAGCACAAGTGGGGGAGGGGCAGACAGAGAAGGAGACACAGAATCTGGAGCAAGCTCCAGGCTCTGAGCTGTCAGCACAGAGCCCAACATGGGGCTCAAACTCACAAACTGTGAGATCATGACCTGAGCTGAAGTCGGACACTTAACCAACTGAGCCACACAGTCTCCCCAGAAAGAATAACGTCTTAATGAGATTCCACTGTATAGAATATGCCTAGGAAAATATTTATAGTATAGGAAAAAAGCAGCAATAACAACAATATTCTCCTGAGTATTTGCAAAATAAGAAAGCTGGCCAGAAAGTCTTGCATACTTGTCCTGTGGAATGATGACCTCAAATACTATAATGTTTATAAGTTTGCCTTCATCAAATGTCAGGCACATATAACTCATTGGCATCACTATCATTCTTAGCTTTAATTAGATGTTAGTCATGGATCATTTAGGAGGTCTGAGAATAATGGTAAACCATCTTCACTCTGATGGTGTTCAAATTTCTTAGGAGAAAAACTATTAAACTAACCAGGCCCAAACTGAAGCCATTGAAGCCTCTAATTTTGTAGAGCTGAAAAGGCTAAAGGGACCTTTTTTCAACTGTGGCATCACTCATCTCTATTTCCCACTTGTTCACTGGAAGTAAACAAGAATTTTTTTGTTGTTGGTTTGGGGTTTTGTTTTGTTTTTAAACACTTACTGTGAACTAGATATGGTAGTCCTTGATACGAAAGAGATTATATTATTAAGTCTAGAAACCTGAGAAGATAATATTCCCACCTTTCTTCTCTTCTTTTCTTTTCCCTTCCTTTCCCATCCCTTTCTTTCTTCCTTCCCTCCTTCCTTTCTTTCTTTCTTTCTTTCTTTCTTTCTTTCTTTCTCTTTCTTTCTTTCTTTCTTTCTTTCTTTCTTTCTTTCTTTCTTTTCCCTATAGAACTGTTCATTATAGAAGACAGTCTAATGTAAATTCCGAGTAGCCAAATTATATCACTTAAAGAAGTGATTTTTTTCTTTAATGGGTTTTACTTTTGCTGCAAATAGAGACAAATAAATTCAATAAGGAAAACCATCCAGTAGCTTTGGGGTATGTAATCTTTTAAGGCTGGCAGATTTGCCTGTATTTGAAGATCAACCTAATGGGCATAAAGGTCAATTTGCTCAGATAGTTATAATTAATGGAGAACAAACAGTGATTTTGTTAGACCTCATGGAAATCGTGAGACTTTGAAGGATTCTTTTTATTCCGTGTAATTCCATCTCTCAAGGCAAAGGACAACAATATGTATATGAAGATATGTGTACAGCAATCATTTATAACAATTATTTAATAACATTGATCTCATTTAGACACAATCTAACCCTTACTTAATATGAATCCATTTAGTCTAGTTCAGGTAAATTCCAACTATATCTTGACTGAAACAATACAACATTCAGTAACTCTGCCTATGAGGTTTTCTCTCTCAGGCACAGTTACATGTATATTGTTATTCAAGGAAATTGAGTGAAGCTTATATAGACAGGGAAAGAGTAAGAAAAGAAGATGAGTTTATAATTTAGCATTACAAACTCATTACTAGACTAAAGCAAATACTAATGTAATTCCTTTATAAGCTCAATGATATGACTTAATGAGTAATGAGTGAAAGTATTGGATACTCTTTTTCTCCTCCATCTGAAATATGTAAAGTTTGGTAAAGGCCAGATAATGTGGTTCAGTGGAAATAGTTTGGATTGGCACCTAGGAGACTGGATTATCATCTCAATTCTGCCTCTGCCATTTGGTAGCTGAATGACTTTGGACAGTAATTGGATTTTGTTGTCTTCCATTTGTTCATGACCTGAAAGAATTAGACCAGATCATCCCTAAAGTTTTTTTCCAGCTATAAGATTTTAAGATTCTTATTAAAATTTTCCAGTGAGGTTTGCATGCCAGCAAATCCCAGCAAGATGATAGACATGCTATTAAAGACTCTCATTTGAAGGTTGCAACATCAGAGAAGCTGTGCAGGAGTTAGTAGTGTATCAATCCTTTGATTCTGTGAATAAGGTTTGGAGTTCTTAGCGTGAAGAGAGCTAAACTGAAGGTTCCACAAAGTGGTATTTATAACATTTGTAGTTTAAAGCAGAAGAAAACATCAAAACATATATGTTGAATTATTTTTTTAAAGCTGTTTTTTTTAGAAAAAATTTATCCATTTCTTCTCTGATTCTAAAGCATTCCCCTCTCATGCATTACCTCTGAGCATTTCAGGCTCACCTGTCTCCAAGCTCATGTTAGGTCAGACAAAGGCAGGGATTCTTGCCAAGTGATTTACGGAGGCAGTAAAACCTATATAATGCAGTGAAGGGAGCAGGATAAGGAAAGCAGAAAAAGCAGATCTGCTTCCTGGGGGACCCAGGTTAACACATATTTTAATCTAGATTTTTAGATTTTTAATCTAAATAAAAGTAACGTCTACTTCTATGTTAACACCAATACTTTCTATCAGTTTCTGAATTATCCATTCCAGGATGAATATTCAACCCCTTGATTTCACACTAGACCTGAGTACTTCCTAGCAGCTGCTGAGTTAGACACAGGACTGGAAGAAATAGAAAAGCCTCAAACTTTCTCTGCAGCTAATCAACCTCCACTAAAAAATGTGAGTTCCTTCAGGCTGAGTTTAAGAACCCCCTCAGTAGATATGAGGGAATAGATAATAACCAGGTATTTTAATTAAGCTAAGAATGATTTGAAGCTTAAAATCAAAGCCTTTACATAATAATTCACAGAAAATGGGCTTTTGGGGAGAAGTATTCATACCAGAAACTCAATTTGTCCATCTGGAAAATGAAGGTTGTAAAAATTCAACATAGTGGAAATGTGACACACGACCACTGAAATGTTGTTACAAGGTTGTAGGGCTGCTGTGAGAAGGAGGTCAGCTACCTCTCAGGAGGACTCAGAGGATACTATTATATGTAACAGCATCTTGGAACCATCTGGAGGCCTGTCCCATAGTCTTACTGGCCCAGAAACATAAATTGTCAGCATACCAAAAGTGAGTACTTATCTCAGGAGTAGGCACATTGACTAAGCTCCCATAAGCCAGTGTCGAAGTCCAGAATGTCTGTTGATTTCTATGTACTGAAAGTCATGACAGGGCTGGGAGGCTCAGGGTGGCACTGCTCTCTCTTTGTACCACTTTAGAAGCCATATAATAATCACCAACATTGCTTTGTGAGCAAGGGAGCAAAGTGAAAGAGCTACTAACAAGAAACTCAGACTCTGTTGATGCCCTGCCCCATGTCCCCAAAGCTCACCTTTGAACGTCCCCCACACCTGTGGTGGACAATTTCAGATATACCATGGGCAGCTTCCTACTTTAAATGCTTCTTTCTCTCCACTTCTCTGCTTGAACACATCCTTTATGCTTAGGAGTTTGCTCAGATAGAAGCCGGAACAATACAGAAAGGCCAAGAAGTTAATGCTATCCTGCATACAGTCCTCAGCAGAGGCTGAATGGGAGTCGAGGGATAAAGCCCCAGGCTACCTCTAGTTCTCTGGTTCAATGATTAGGGTGTATTCTATATGGTTTCTCAGAAGGTCCCCACCAAGATGAAACCTCAGTTATCCACATTGCTGACTTGCTCATTATTGAACTCTTTGTTGGATTTTTCTCCCCTCTAGGCTTGCCAGAAAAAAAAAATGCAGGTAACTGAGTTCAATCTGAATTTCAGATAAATAAATAAATAAATATTTATATATGTATGCATAGAGAGATCTATATATCTATCTAGATGTATATTTCTATTTATATATACATATAGGTAGATATGTATATCTATCATCTATCTACCTACTTATCATCCATCACCTATCTATTTACTACTTATATCTAACTCTTTGTCTTAATCTATCATCTAATTATTGAGAGAGAAAGGGAGAGAGACAGAGAAAGAAGAGTAATAACAAAGCAGATGGGACAAAATGTCAACCATAGGTGAATCTGATGAAGAATAATCAGTGTACTTCATATTAGTCTTGCAACTTTAAGTTTCAAAAGCAAAGTTAAAGTAGTGAGTGCTGGGGCACCTGGGTGGCTCAATCACTTAAGACTCTGACTTCAGCTCAGGTCATGATCTTGCAGTTTGTGAGTTTGGGCCCTGCATCAGACTCTGTGTTGACAGCTCAGAGCCTGGAGCCTGCTTCAGATTCTGTGTCTCCCTCTCTTTCTGCCACTCCCCTGCTTACGCTCTCTCTCTGTCTCTCAATAATAAATGAACGTTAAAAAAAATTAAAGTAGTGAGTGCTTGTCTAATAATTTGGGAACCTCCTGATTTAGGTCAGCCCTTCATTTACAGATGAGGAAACCAAGTGCCTCTTATAATAATCAACTTTAGCAGAAAAGCAGTGCATTTCAAAGTAAAATAGTTTAAGTTTACATGATATGTAATACATAAATCATAACATCAGCAACGCTTTAGTTCCCCACTATTCATGCAAATAACATAGAGTTAATTCTCTATATTTTTTTAATATCAAACTTTATTTTGTTCAAAACCTGAGACCTGTTTGGATATTATGTTTTTCATTGCAAGAAAAAGCTTCCCTACTTCTGTTGTGCCCCAGTTATTTATTTTGGATACATTAGAATTATAATATAACCTTGCCTTAGGATATATCTATGTTCCCTGGCGGGGATGCTGAGGGCGGGAATTCTCTATCTCTTGGAGCTGTTTGAAGGAGTAGGTGAAGCAGGTGTGCAAGTGTATAGGGTGAGAGCCAACCTTCCACTCTTCTTTAGGAAGTCTCTCTATGCTAAAGAGATTTTCTTTCTTTCCTTTCTTATTTCTGTTTGCTTTTTTTTTTTTTTATAGCTTTGAAGGAATGGAAAATTTCTGTGGTAGCTGATAGCAAATACAGAAAGGCTCATTTGCATATAGATGTTTCAGCTTGCAACTGCATAATCCCTTGAGAGAGGCCTTGTTTAAATGGGCAGGCAGGCTGGCATGGGGCTGCTGGGTTCCTAATGAAAACTAAATTGAAACTTGGGAAACATTTGCCTTGGAGGTGGCCAGACTTTTTAGAGTATCAATTTAAATCTGAAAGATGAGGGCAGTCCTGTCCCAAATTGCCCCTCACTCTTTAAAAGTCCTAAGACAGAGGGTCTGGGAGAAATAGAAAACAATGAATGATTGGTAAAACCTGAGTTAATCAATGTGCTTCTTTTACTTAGAAATTCTGCCTGAAGTTTCAAAACAGTGAGCAGGTGGGAAAGTGAGGATGAACACAGAGGAGAGCACAGAGGCTCTATCTATTCTGGAAGGGACCATTCCCAGATAACTGGGTAAGCCAAGACTATTGAGACAACTGGTAATCCATTTATAGGCTAAAGACTTCAGATCGAATGTTCCTCCCAAACTTGACCGAAGGCTAAGCAGATAAGGACAAGTCTGAAAACAAGATAATGTAGAAAGAAAAGAGATTACAAAAAGGTCAAAAGATTAGCTGGGGGATAAGTGGAATCAGAGAAAAATAAGGGAAAGGTTAGAAACTGATACCAGGCAAAAAAGATAAATCAAGTTAGCAAGTGGAGGAAGTGAACATAGGAGCAAAATAAGAAATGAGATCAGGGCAAATGGCCACAGGATAGAAGAATACAAAGGCTATTAAAACTGAAAATGCAAGAAAACAAAAGAGCTGACAATGCAGATGAAGGAAATAAAATAAAAATATCAAACTGAGTATCTCTAAGGCTTCCATGTCAGAATCTAATAACAGGTATGTCAAAAATTTTCTGTATTTGTTTCCCAGAACACAAACAAAAGCTAGTATTTCTTTGTTGTTATTACCTAGAATATTGTTCTCTTTTGATCAACCTTTACTTCATAATCTTTCTGATTCAACACCTGCAATTGGGTATGATATCCCCACTTATTAGTTAAAGCACCACTGGACTGGATAAAGCTTTTGTTAAATTAACATCTGAAAGAAGACTTTAGTGTATGTATGAGAAAGATAATGTCTTCTCCAACACACATGCATGTACACAAAGACACCTGTGCACACACTTGCAAGCTTGCTAGATAGAGTGTTTGTGAAAAAGTACATTCTGCCCCCCAGAAGGATACTGCCCCTACAGTGACACTGCCCATACAGTGACATTATAAATAACATTTACTGAGTACCTACCAAGATATTTGAGGTTGACGCTGAACGTGATTGACAGTTTTTTTTACACATTGCTTACAGACCAGGACAACAATAAATAATTACACAAAGAGATATAACATTTATATGAAAAGAAAAAAAAATAGAAGTGACAGAAAATAAAATTTGCTATCTATATATCAATAGTATCTCATCTAGGAAGGATAAAACCTGAACATGGAAGAACATTTTTAAAAAATGTTTGTTTATTTATTTTGAGAGGTGGGGGAGGGAGAGGCACCGAGAGAAAGAGAAGCATGCTGCATGCTGTTAGTGCAGAGCCCAATGAGGGACTTGACCTCAGAACCTGTGAGATCTAAACCTCAGCTGAAATCAAGAGTCAGTGGCTTAACTGACTGAGCCACCCAGGATCACCTGAAACATGGAAGAACTTTTGTTTACTTACCTTAAAGACTCTATTAAGTGACATGGATGCCAGATTACAGGAGCTAAATTATTCTGTGTATGAAATAGGCAAAGATAGTGGTCCTGAGGGAAGATGCTGAAATAGTGTGAGATGGAGGGAACTTGGCTGGGAATGGGAGTCTCTAAGATTAAAGACCAAGTGGGATCCTGTGTAATGTAAATCTCCTTTTGCTACCCCTCAGCAGAATCTCCAGGAGATTATCCACTATTTTGTCAAGGTCCAGTGAATAGGATTTTCTTAGGGGAATAAAGAGAATTGCTGAATTCTGCCCAAGGTTACCTACCCATAAGGTTGTATCTGTTATGCAAAAATAAAATTAAAAATAAAAAAGAAGATATGACAAGCTTAAGACTTATTTATTCAGCACCTACTCTGTCACAGGCTATGGAGGGGTTAAAATTATAACTGAGCCTGTCCCTGTGCTCAAAAGGACTTATGGAACTTGAGTAGAAAATATTTGATCTCATTCCATCCATCATTCATAGATCCAACATTTCTTACAACAATAGAAGATGAACAAGCAAAACTAAATGCAAACAAGTACAGAATCTAAGTATCCACAGCTAAATGCCTTGTGTGCTAACCACATGTCGGATGCTATGTTGAGCACTTTACATACCACATCTCATTTGAAACTCACAACCAATTTCTGAGGTAGATATTTTTGATATTTTTATTGTGTAGATGAAGACACTGAAGGTTAAAAGTATTAAGCAAGTTTCCAAAATCATAGTCATTAAGCAGAAAATCTGGGGCTGAACCCATATCTGTTTGATACCAAAGCCCATGTGTTTTAAAAAGATCATAGCCATTCTTCAGAATTCATAGTATTATATTAAAAAATGAAGCTACTTTAGTTAGTTTTTATTATCTATCAGGGTCCTCCTTCTAGGGAAAAGCACTCAATTTTAGACTGACAAACAATTCCATTTGAAAACCATATGGACAATGTCTACATTGTACCCATGTAGTATTTTTAAAAAATATGTTTAAACATGCAAGTGTGTGACTGTTGGTTGTGATACTACCTAGAGAGTCAATTAGATTTTTCACGTAGGTATTTTGGTGCAGAGTTGACACAGAAAATCATTGCAATCAATATGCAAATTCAGTCCTAAACATCAAGGATTTCTGTACGTGTATGGGACATGAATTCAGAATATCATTAAATTCAACACTTTTGTTTGTAAAAATATCATATCAAAGCTTTTGACAAAATACTCAGATTGCTTGTGTTTAAAAGGAAAAAGGAAGGAAGGAAGGAACAAATGAAAGAAGGAGGGAAGGAAGGAAGGAAGGAAGGAAGAAAAGTAAACAGATCTGTTTGTATTGGAAGCTTCTTGCCTTCTGTTTACTAGTTTCCTTAGTGTACCTACCTTCATCCTTGCCACTGACCCCAAGTGACTCTAATCCCAGGTCAGATTTCTCATGTTAGAAATGTTAAGAATTTTCTGAAAAGTATTTATGGTTGAACTAGGCAATTAAAGGCAAGATGAAATTTATATATAAAATGATATCCTCCTATAAAAAATAGAAACCAACAGAACAGAAACCCTTTCTTTCAGGCATTTTAATGACTATTGGACTAAAATCACTCATTACTCTCAGGCACACTGCATTTTGGTTGACCTTGTGGAATGTCTATTTGATGGCTTTCAAAATCACTTATCCATGCAGTTTTGGCATCTCTGTGCTGTGTTAGCAATCCTAGTTTTGTATTAGATTTTACTTCAATCTTTTGTCTAGGTTCTGAATTCTCTCTCTTCTTTCTTATCAAAATATGTAAGCAGGTACAAAGGAGTAATTGAGGTCTGTGAAGTAATCTTAATATTTTAAAATGTTTATCCTAAATCATGCATATACATGTAATAAGATGCAGAAGCTAGATAATGGTTATCTACCTGAAGTCCTAGAATCATTGGGAAATTCTTTAATGTAGTGATGAGAATCCATATAAAAACTTTGGGAAATGGTAAACACATGGAATGTTTAACAGCACTAGATGACAGTAATTTGGATTTTGCTTTTATCTTATCAGTGATTTAAAAAAAGGCAACAGTGTCTATTCAGAGATGAAATTCATTTGTGTCTAAATTTTCTATCCTCTCTAGTCATATTAGCTTTTTAAAGTATTTATTAAGTGGTTGATTACTATTTCCCTTGTACTGTGCTTTATATTAATATATGATCTCATATAATGCTCATAGAAAATCTATGATCTAGGAATGATTAATATTTTCAGTTTATGGATACACCTAAACAGAGGTTAAGCAACTTGCCTGAGGCCCCACAGCTAGGAAGTAGAAGATCTGGGATATGGATAAAAGTCTGTTTAACTCTAAAGCCTGAAGCTTAATCCATATTGCCTGCTCAGGGCAGCCCAGGAACTAGCCATGGAGGCCTGATATCCTAACATCATTTCCCCCTACTTGTGATAAGATTGCTCTTATCTTTGCTTGAGGATAAGACTCTGCTCCAGTTCACGGTCTGGGTGGGAGTGACCTTACCCCCTGGTTCCTGGGGCAGGCACAAGAAGCAGGCCTGGCCAATTAGAGCATATCATGTCCTTGGCCATAATGGTTGGATGTGGTGCTAGTTTGGGTCACTATATAGGCAGAGTTACCCCAAAAGAAACTAAGATCAAGAGGCAATAAATAGAAAGAACTCTAGACCTAAGGATAGTATTTGAGTCTCTACATCCCCACATACCTTGGACTTTTCAACTTCTCAGTTTAAAGGCCAATAGATTCCATGCTTATTTTTATTTTTCTGGAAGCCAGTTTGAATTAGGGTTTACTTATAATTAAAAAAAGCCTGAGGAAGAGAACACAGATATTCCTCACTTAGCCATGAAACAATATTGGCAGGAAACATGGAACAATGAGGAATCTTTTCCTCCAGTCTCTTATACTTCCATAACTTGTGACCCTTTACCAAAGCTTTACTGATGCCAACTCTTTCAGCTTGGTATGATAATCAATGGTGGTATTTTGAAGTTCGCACTCTGCTCCTTTTTCCTTGAATCCCTGCCTTTGACTGTTTTATTTTGCTCTCATTACTGATACTTGGATCAGCAACTGAGATGGGGTCCAGGTCACGGAGATTTGTAATGATCAGAACTAGAAGTTTGTCACTGAGTAACCCGAGAAGGTTTTTGGTTTTGTTTTGTTTTGTTTTAATTTTTTAAAGTTTTATTTATTTTTGAGACAGAGAGAAAGAGTGCAAGCAGGAGAGAGGCAGAGAGAGAGGGAGAAACAGAATCTGAAGCAGGTTCCAGGTTCCAAGCTGTCCATACAGAGCCCAATGTGGGGGCTTAAACTCATGACTCATGATCATGACCTGAGCCAAAGTTGGATACTTAACCAACTGAGCCACCCAGGCACCCTAGGGAAGATTTTTTTTTTTAAAGAAGTATTTTGTTGTAATAATTTCATGAAGGAATTAATAAATTTGTAAAAAAAAAAAAAGCTTTATATAATTAACAATTTATATTACACATATTTATGACCTCTTATTTTTATTCAAATCACAAAAAAATTCAGATTTTATTCTTGAAAGGCAAAGATTTGCTTCAGAGATCCATGTATAGATGCCTCTGTCCTCTAAATATAAAAGTGTTCAATAAATGTTTATTGAATTGGATAGTAAAAACTAAGTCTCATGTCCTGGTCCATAACTAAGTTAAGGTATCAGAATCTCCAAACTGACTAGAATATGGCATTTGTCAAAGCAGAGAATTTGTTCTGAACCAAGTTTCATTTTTTAATTGTGTTATTTACTTCTTTTTTTCTGGCTATTGAATTGTATGAGTTCCTTGTACATTTTGTATGTTATCCCATTATTGGATATGCCATTTACAAATATTTTTCATAGGCTGCCTTTCCATTTTGTTGATGGTTTACTTTGCTGTGCAGAAGCTTTTTAGTTTGATGTGGTCTTACTCGTTTATTTTTGCTTTTGTTGTCTTTGATTTTGGTGTTACACATCATGGAACATCCAGAAAATTGCTGGCAGGATGAATGTCAAGGAATTTATGCTTGCCATGTTGTTTTCTGGGAGTTTTACAATTTCTGTTGCTACATATAAATCTTTTGAGTTGATATTTATGTATGATATAAGAGAGTACTTCAGTTTCATTCTTGTGATGTCATTTATGGAAGATGCTATTCTTTCCATTGTATAATTTTGGCATCTTTGTTGAAATTAATTGGTCATATATGCATATTTATTCTGGGCTCTGAGTTCTGTTTCACTGATCTATGTGTCTGTTTTAATGCAATACTGCACTGTTATGATTATTATCTCTCTTTAATATAGTTTTCATCAGATAGCTTGTTCTACCTTCTAAAGATTGCTTTGGCTATTTGGAGTCTTCTGTGGTTCCATGTGAATTTTAGGATTTTTTATTTTATTTCTATGAAAAATACCATTGGAATTTTGACAGAGATTGTATTCATTCTGTAGATCACTTTAGGTAGTATGGACATTTTAACAGTATTAATTCTTCTAAACCATGAACACAGGATATCTTTCCATTCATTTGTGTCTTCTTCAATTTTTTCATCATTGTGTTATAGTTTTCAGCATACAGATCTTGCATGCCCTTCCTTTGGTTAAATTTATTCCTAAGGATTTTATTCCTTTTGATGCTATTGCAAATGAATTGTTTTCTTATTTTCTCTTCCTGATAATTTGTTGTTAGTGTATAAAAATGCAACTAATTTTTGTATATTGATTTTGTATCTTGTAACTTTACTGAATTCTTTAATTAGTTTTAATGTTCTAACAGTTTTTTGTTGAAGTTTTTAGAATCTTCTACATATAACGCCATGTCATCTGCAGAGATATTTTTACTTTTCCATTCTGATTTGTACACCTTTTATTTCTTTTTCTTGCCTAATTGCTCTGGCTAGCACTTTCAGCACTAGGTTGAATACAAGTGGTGAGGGTGAGCACCATTGTCTTCTTTCTGATCTTAAAGAAAAAGATTTCAGGTTTTCACTGTTCACTATGATGTTAGCTGTGTGCTTGTCATATGTAGTCTTTATTATTTTGAGGTACATTCCATCAATACCTAATTGTTGAAAGTTTTTATCATGAAAGGATGTTTAATTTTTTTTCAAGTTCTTTTACTGTATCTATTGAGACAATCATATGCTTTTTATCCTTTATTTTGTTAATGTGATTTATCACTTTCTAGTTTCTATACTGTAAATACTCCCACCATGGCTGATTTTAAGCTATTAGCAATTTATTGACTGGCTTACAAAATTCCTGAAAATTCAACCTTCAGCTCTTATGAATCAGTATGAGATTGCTGATCAACCCCCACACATCCTGGAATGGGGCTTCTCTCAAAAAAAAAAAAAAAATCACAGGGAAGGACTCTGGCTTGATTTGAGGGATTTACTATCATTTTAGACCAATTACCATGGCTAGGCATATGGGTAATAACTACAGTTACTCATCTTGGGTCTGGTGACTTCCCCCTCACTGGATGGGAAAGTGTCTTGGTTTGCTTGGGCTGCTATAACAAAAACAATGAAGAAAATATATTGATGGCTTAAACAACAAAAAATTATTTCTACAGTTTTGGAACCTGGATGTTCTAGATTAGGTTTCTGGCATGGTTGGATTCCAGTAAGGACCCACTTCTTCATTTGCAGACAGCTGTATTTTCACTTAATAGAGGTAGAGGGAAGGAAGGATAGGGAGAGGGAGAGGGAGAGGGAGAGAGATGATCTCTCTTTCTATTTTGGGTTTCTTCTTTTAAGGTCATTAATTCCATTTATGAGGGCTCCATCTTCATGACCTAATACCTCCTAAGGGTCCCACCTTTAAATGCCATCATATTGAGGATTAGGCTTTAACACCTGGATTTTGGTGGGACACAAACCTTCAATCCATAGAAGCAGTCACTGAGAATGGGAACTGAACCAGATTCACATACTTGATATCAGTGAAAAACAGTTCCCTGAAAGTCCAGAAGAAGAAGAAAAAGAAGAAGAAGAAAAAGAAGAAGAAGAAAAAGAAGAAGAAGGGAAATTAGACTGGACAGACAAAACCCAGTGATATGCTATATAATCCCAGAAAGAAAGACAAAATATATACACACTTTCAAGAATATATGAGTCTGACCACAATAATTGCCAAGTAGAATTAAGGGAGGGTATTTTAAGAATCCATTCTTAGTATAGAAAACAAGGGACAAAATAGAAGGACATTACTTAACTGCAGAATTAAATTTTTAAAAAAATTGAGCAGGACCTTGTTCTTTAAGATTAAGTGTGGAAATGAACTCAGAGTTTTCTTTCTCATGAAAATGATACAGGGGAGAACATGTAGAATAGAAATACACATTAAATATACTGCTTATTTAAGGACTGCCTAGTTGTGAATATGAGTTTTTCAATTAGCATAAACACAGGCTTATTTTATTTTATTTTATTTCATTACATTTCATTTTATAAATGTTTATTTATTTATTTTGAGAGAGAGAGAGGGAGGGAGAAAGAAGGGAGAGAGACAGAGTGTGTGCACAAGTTGGGGAGGGGCAGAGAAAGAGAGTGGGAATCCCAAGCAGGCTCCACTCTGGCAGAGCAGAGCCCCATACAGGGCCCAAACTCACCAATCATGAGATCATGACCTGAGCTGAAATCAAGAATCAGTAGCTAAGATGACTGAGCCACCCAGGTGCCCCCACACAGGTATATTTTAAATATTTCAGTCCTCTGAAGCTTTGTCACTATAAGTTCTACCTTTGATACTTTGATCATTTTTTGTCTTAAAAAGGATTTTCTTTTTGTTCTGTTATTCTATATTTTGCTTCCTGTAAGGCTTGACTACCATTTTGCAAAAGTACACTGCCCAAGAAAAAACAATGCTTAACACCTACACATTTAACCTCATTAACAATTCCTTTCCTTGCAATTAATCCAAAGAGAGTGGAGATGCCTTGCTTCCTCTATTCAAGGTACATATCAATTGAATAGGGGGGAAATAACAAAGAAGCCAAATCTTCAGAAGCTCTAAAAAAAAAAAAAAAAAAACAGGGAGAGGGAACTCTTTAGAAAGCATTTACAATTTAGAATGCAGTTTTAATTATTATGGCAGGATGTCCAATGTTTTGATGTATATTACAGGTTAGAGAATAAAAGAGCATTATTGAGCATTTTCTTTGTGTGTGTGTGTGTTGTGTGTCAACTTGACTGGATGCTCTGAAAACTTTTGCTGTTACCCAAAGTAAAGAAAAAGCAAAGATGTTCATTGCATTGTTATTTATAAAACAATACAATTAAAAGCAATTTAAATATACAAATAGATAGGATATTTAAGTAAATTATAGTGTATTCACTGAATAAAAACTAGGTAGATGCTTAAAATAATATTTCTAAAAATTTTAAAAATAACCAATACTGTTTTATATATTTAGTAAAACAAATCACTCAATGTATAATATATGAATCTTCATAATAGTTTTATTATTAATACCAAAAAGCTGGAAAGAATCCAAATGTTCCTTAGAATGTGAATGGATAAACAAAATTGTGGTAGATTCATATAATGGAATGCTAGTCAGTAATAAAAAAAACAAAGTACTAACACATGGACAAATCTCAAAAATGTTATGTTGAGGGAATAAAAGCCAGACACAAAAAATTAGATACTCTGTGTTTCCATATATTAAAATTTAGAATAAGCAAAACTAATCTATGGGAAAAGGAACAGATCAAATACTAATCTCAGGCATGAGTTAAGGTGGATTCACTGCAAAGGGGCACAAAGAACAATGTTGGGTGGTATAAATGTTCCATATCTTGATAGTAATGGTGGTTACGCAGGAATATTTTGGTCAAAAATAATCAAATCGTATACTTAAATTTTAGGCATTTAATTATCCCCAATGTTGATTTAAAATCGATATATAGTTTAATTCAGTTATGTGAAATAAACAAATAAGAAACTATGCATACATAGAAAAACACTATGATGAATATTGATAAGTGTTAAAATATTTATATTCGTCATCTCTAGGTATGGAATTAAGAGTAATTTTTTTTCTCCTACTTGACTGTTTTATTAAATCTCTACTAGATGCATATGTTTTATTTTTAATTTTATATATCTATATACTATATCTATCTATCCATCCACCTATATCATTTTTTGTCTCGTTTTTCGTTTGTTTTTCTATCCACTCACCCACCTTTTACCTTTTTACCTGTTATATACAACTGCAGTAACAAGTATATGTAAATACAATTTTTTTAAGTGTGCTTAAAGGCCCCTAGCATTATAACCTTTTGGCTTTGTGATGGTTTAACTCCAGGATGCCTTCTTGATTAGTTTTGTTCAGATGCCTGCATCTGCCCCTCCTTGATTTGGGCAGTCAGTCCAGAGAAAATTAATAAGTTAGTTGATGTATTTAAAAGGAGTCAGGCTAATTGACTGTTTAGATTGCTTTGATCATTCATTTTGTCAGGATCAAAGAATAGGGACTATTGATTACCTAGTGTTCTATGTGGACCTGCTTGTATGACACAAAGATTACTTGAATAGCATTGACTGTTGTCTCTGGAATCTCAATGAAAATGGAGGTGATTCTCCTGGGAGGCTGTCTTTCTGAGCAACAGCAACAATAACATCAACTACAATCACCAAAAAAAGAATCTGAAAGAATTATAATATTAATAATAAAAGTTCTTGGTATTTACACATTTACAAAACACTTTACCCATAATAATTTCTGTGATGTAACAATACTAAGGTAGACAGGAGAAAATTATAGATGTGCTTTTCAAATGAAGACACTGAGACTTGGGGAATTCATCACACTCTTAGATGACAGAGCCACCATGCAAGTCCAGGACTCCTCAAGTGTTATTGCCACAATTTGCTTCAATGATTTTTTAAATATCCCCTTTCTTTTATCCCCAGATTGCCATTCATGGACACTTTCCCTTCTTCTGGATTGAATAAACAGAAAAAGATCCTTTTTCATGAATCTGGTTGTTACTATTACTGAGATTTTCTCTGTTTTGCTCCTCATTTGAAGGTGAGGAGAGTGAAATGTCTATTATAGCTTACAAATATTTTTGGGCCAATTCCATAAAATTCACTAAAATCTGAAGACTTGGGGACATAAAAACGATGAAACTGGTTTGACCATGTTTTCCTTCCTCTGACCTAAATGTCAATATTTTAGATCCAACAGAAACCTGACTGATTTGTGAGTGTGGGTTATTGGCAAAGGAGTAAAAATAGTGGTAATGAAGCTGTACACACAGACAGTGTGTAATTTCAGTGAAGGTACTTAAATCATAGCATTTCCTGATTTGGGTAAACAAATAATTCTCATTCTTGGCTCTACAACTTACTCTGTAATCAATCAGTTTTAGGATATAGAAGGTTTCTTCAACAAAACCTTTTGTTCCCCAGGAAAACGCTTTTGGTTGCCAGATAAATTAGTGCCAAAAAGATATATTTTACCAAAACATTTGTTTTATAGATTTCATGTTACATATCCAGAAACATGATTGCTTTTCTTATTGGCATGAACACTTCTTTCTCATTTAAAACAAAAACAAAAACAAAAACTTTTATCTGAGTTCCCCATAAGAAAGCAATTGAGAACATTTCAAAGAAGGCAGTGGCTTTTTCACTATTATAGTCTAAAAATGCAATGATATATCAATGTTATTAGCAGAGTGGAACCCAACACATGTACGTTTATGAGTTTAATTAACTAACTTTGCTTTTTCCAAAAATAGTGAAATAAAAGTTGCCAAAATCATTTGATGAAGAGAAGGAAACACTATTTCTAAATCATTAAAGAAAGCCAAGAGAAACTGCCTATGGACAATTGGCTTAATCTAAGACTTAATCTTTTTCTGCCTGAAGTTTCACTGAGCAGATGTTCCATTTTTCTCATTTTTCTTATCTTCTTGATATATAGTTTAAAAACATCCAGGGGAAATTTTAAAATTTCATGAAGGATGATGGTTTAGAACCTTTTTATATCTTCCAGAATTTTCTTCTTCAGGCGGATTATTCAATAAGAATTAATGTTTGAAAATAATTGTAAACCCTGAGAATCCATGTGCCTAAATATAAAGAACTTGTTTGAGCAAAGCGTAGAACACAATAGACTCTAGGGAGTAAGGTTGTTTGCAGTGTAGTTGCTCTGAGTTTTGAAATAATTTTTTTGTCCCCTGCTTTTCTATTGTATGTAGGGGAAATTCCTGTCAACCACAATAACTCTTTCTTTTATTTTTATTTCCAAATTTAATTAATGATTTAAATATATTTTACTTGCTTAAGGTAGTCAAAGGCAAGTTCATCCAACATGCACTTTCTTCTGCCTGTCTACATTGTTACCATTATGTAAAACTGGAGTAAAAGGTAGAGATGCAGAAAGAACAAGACAAGAACCTGGTTATCAGCATCATGACTAAGACCACAGCAGGACCAGTAGAAAGTAAGATAATGCAGAATTTACTCATTCATTCATTCATTCATTCAACTGTACCTGGTACTTAAAATTATTATTAAAGTCGTAATACTGCTGTTTTGCAAATGATAAGATCTGGCTCTTGGTTCAGTTGTTAAAATTATTAGTTAGAGAATTGGTGTGTTTGCAGATTGACAAGGTCTGACTCTGTCTATTGGTATTTTCATGCCTTTCTCTAGTACACTGGAATGTATTGGGTGAACACCCAATGAGTCAAGAAAATAGATCCCTTCCACCACCTCAACATGACCTTCATCACAATCATACTTAATCTTGTTATGTATGGTACCATTTAAAAACAAGTAGAGAGCTCCCTACCACCCAACACCCTCTCTCCCAAGCTGAAAAGAGCACCAAAATCAATGTTAGAATGAAGTACTTTCATACAAACAGGATGGGCAAATTTCTTAAACCTAAAGGCAGTTTGTGGGTGGGTAGATATTGGTGAAGGAAGGAGAATGGGAGGCCCTGTTCAAGATGTGCAAGTTCTGATCTCTCCCTGATATACCTTTATAGAATAGGTCTGTCCCTCTCTTCCTACCCACATCTCTGCCCTTTCAAGACAGAAAGTGTAGCTCAATTATTAAGAACGTGACTTCATTCACATGAGGACTTTAAGAGACAAAACAGATGAACATAAGGGAAGGGAAACAGAAACAATATAAAAACAGGGAGGGGGACAAAACAGAAGAGACTCATAAATATGGAGAACAAACTGAGGGTTACTGGAGGCGTTGTGGGAGGGGGGATGGTCTAAATGGGTAAGGGGCACTAAGGAATCTACTCCTGAAATCATTGTTGCACTATATGCTAACCAACTTGGATGTAAATTTTAAAAAAATAAAAAAAAATTAAATTAAAAAAAAGAAAGAATGTGGATTCTGGAGTTAGAAAGGGCTGGGTTTCATTAATTCTAAGACTCTGCCACTTAATAATTGCATTAGCTTGGATATGTTACTTTAATTTTCTAAATTAATGTCCTAATATGCAAAATGGGAAAAATAGTACCTGCCTTAGAGGGTTACAATTAACAAGGTATCTTGCATAAACATACTTAAAATGCTTATTATTATTATTAAAATTGTTTTCATATTCTAAATTTACCTTTTATATCCTCAAATGTAAATATGCATATACATATCCATACATAAACATATATGTATAATCTTTTAAACAGAAGCTTTATTGTTGCATTTAATAAGTGATCATTGCTGTGATATTCAAATAATACAGAGAAAGTAATCTATATGATATCCACACAGAGAGCAGAGTTGGATGAGAAATAGTTCTAATCATCACAGAGGAAACTGAGACCTCTAGACTCTCTGCCTCCAATCACTTCACAAAGAAAAGGGACCTCTGGGGACCTGCGATATGGGAGCTGGACAAATACACACCAGAAGCTATTTTATTATAATAAAGTGTAAATGCTGTTTGAGTAACCTACATTCTGCCAGGCTCCATTTTCTCATGACTACAAAATCGTTCACAGCATTGTTCGAGGATTATTTGTTTTAACAATTCATGGAATACTCTGCTGAGTCTGTGGCATGTGCATTGACAAGAAAACTCTAGATTCAAAAACTGCCAGAGGACCATTCCCCAGGATCCTAGACAATATCAGAGCTTTTGAAATATTGTTATCAAAGATTTCACTAACTAAAATCCAAGGAATTTTTTTCCCAAAGTTTTTATGAAGTGTCATAATTTTTTCTCATGGATAGTTTCTGTTCTTTTCCCACTTAAGAGTTTGTCCCCCATCCTTTGCTTATTGAAACATCTATAAGCTATAGAGTGTATAACTGTTTAAAAGAAGGGTGAGGAAAGGTCTCACTTCTCTAATCACATACCAGAAGTTGGTCCCTGTAGACTGCGAAAGAAAAGGCTGCTCTCACTGTGCCTCCATCACTGTCTACATGTACAGCCCCTGGTTTAATGGAGGGAGAGCTCGGTGCCATGACCATTTCCTCATTTGATACACTAAGGATTGTTACATAAGAATGACGGCACTTATGTTCAGGTGGGAAAATCTCTTGAATGAGAGTGAAACCATGACAGTGCATATCATGTACACACTAGATAATGAATACTTACTGAATATGCTAATGAATAATGAAAGATTCATGGAGTCTTGCCTCACCTATTTTTGTGAGTCTTAGGCTCCTTATCTGTATGGAGTTTGGACTAGATCATAGTTATACAAACTTTTCTGGGGGTGAGGAAGTTCTCTATTCCTATCTCACATGTTGACAGATGAAAGGGGTTGATTGGCCAAACTGCCATTCCCCCCATGAAGATGTTCTCAAATATGGTACCAAGTATTCAATCCTCATAACATAGTGACATTCCTCTGTATATCTGCTTTCAGACAAGTGCCTGCCCAGTTGTTGGGACGGCAGTGATTATTAGTAATAAGGAAGGAAGAAAAAAAAAAAAAAAAGAGAAACATGTTTTTTCTCCTCAGGGGAAATGTCTTTGAGAAGCCAGGCAATGTGTAGGGCCTTAGTCCAGAGTGTTGTGACTCGGCAAAGGGCTTAAATCCCAGCAGGAAATTGAGGCAGAAGGCCAGGCAATGTGGACTAGTCCCAGAATACAGAGGGAAAAAGAGGACTACCATTTGGTCAGGCCCCAGGTACCCAGCACTCACACCAGGCATACCAGATTCTGAATTTATGGCTAAACAGCTATTTTCGGGCCCCTCTTGCTAGCAAAGCCACGAATCCACACATACTGCCTGCTTTGGTTCAGGATGTAGGTGGGGCTTTCTGCAGGTGTAAAGACACAGCTGAAAAGGGAGAGGGAAATGGCTTTGACAGGCACAAACCAGCATCCTTGCTATGGTATTGATTTGCAGTACTCTTTTATAAGGTACATTTGAGGCCAGTTGCATAGCCAGAGAAGGAGGCGAAGTGGAATGATGTTTTCTTCAGTCTGGATAACTGCACAGGCTACACTGAGACTTGCAAAATCACCTGCTGGGGATTTATGTCAATGTGTTCCCCTCCTCTGTTAAATAACAAAGGAAAATAAAATAGAGGGTATTGAGGTTTTTTTTTTAATATAATTTATTGTCAAGTTATCTAACACGACACTGTTGTGCTCTTGGTTTAAGGAGTAGATTCCCATGATTCATCACTGACATACAACACCCAGTGCTCATCTCAACAAGTGCCCTCCTCAATACCCATAACCCATTTTCCCTGCCTCCACCCCATCAACCCTCAGTTTGTTCTCTGTATTTAAGAGCCTCTTATGGTTTGCCTCCATCTCTGTTTGTAACTTTTTTTTTTTTTTTAGCATTGAGGATTTTTTAAAAATATTATTTATTTCTGCCCTAAGACATGCCCACAGTATCTGGAAGGATGACCAAGTGACAGGCAGTCATAGTGGATTATATAGTAGTTCAAGAGTATAAAATATAGTTGTATCTGCTATATTTTAATATATAATACATAATATATATAATATATATTAATACAAATTAATAAACATGTAGAGATGCAATGAGATTTTTAAATTTTTTTTTAATGTTTATTTTTGGGAAAGAGAGAGACAAGAGCATGAGCAGGGAAAGGGCAGAGTGAAAGGGAGACACAGAATCTGAAGCAGGCTCCAGGCTCTAAGCTGTCAGCATAGAGCCTGACACGATGCTGGAACTCATGAACTGTGAGATCATGACCTGAGTCCAAGTCCGACGCTTAACTGACTGAGCCACCCAGGCGCCCCGATACAATGAGATTTTAAACGTGAACATTGCGTTGTATCATTGTGTATCAGTGTAACTTTAAATCTCAACCAAAATAAAGAGCCCACAGTTGAGATGCACCTGGGAAATTTTTCCATCGTGTAGAGACAACTGAGGTAAATGCTTAGCTTGTGTCTTAGGAATACAAATCCCAAAGCCTTGGGTTGCATGTAGCAGATCAGGATGTCCCTAGTAAGGTCCTTGGGGACAAATCTCAAGCTGGGAAACTATTTTATGGGGGCCAATGAATACAGATGCAAGAATGTCCTTGAGGTTTATATTTTATCTGATTCCCAACTGTGGCTGGAAGTATGCCTAATGGTGGCAACTTCAGACACTAAGGCTGCCTTTGGGAGAGACAGTGGTAAGGTGAGAGGGAGATATGAGCCTAACTAGTCCTTTCCAAGATCCATTAGAGGTATCAGGGCAGAGGTGGTCTGAGGCTAGATGTGCAGCAAGCTGAGTCCTGAGTGGGGCTAGTTACTGTTATTTTCTTTCTATCTACATTAGTCGGCTCAGGCTGTCATAACAAGATACCACCAACTGTGTGGCTTCATCAACATACATTTATTTTCTCACAGTCCTGGAGGCTGGAAGTCAAAAATTAAGGTCCTGGAAAGTTCTGTTCCTGGTGCAAATTCTCTTTCTGGTTTACAGACAGATGCTTTCTCACTCAGTCCTTACATGGCCTTTCCTCTCCGTGCATGCGGAGACAGACATGTTCATACCTCATTCTCTTCTTGGAAGGACACCAGTCCTATAGGATTCCCATTCTCATGACTCTTTTAATCTTAATCATGTCCTTAAAGACCTTATCTTCAAACACAGTCATACCGGGGTTAGGGCCCCAGCATACAAATTTGGAAAGGGGGAGACATAATTCAGTCCATAATACGTTCTAAATGAGTTTGTTTTTGCAAAAGTAGTTGGGATTTGACAGCTGTGGAAAATATAGCTTAATTCTAATGGAATAATCCTCCAAAAGAACTTGAAGGCAAAAAAAAAAATAGTAATGACTTATGTGTACAGTTATAAATTTTCTCAAAGCACCATCATATAGATTGTTTTATTTTACCTTTATGACAACCATAAGAGGTAAATTAGAAAAATATTGTTATCTCTGCTTACAAGGTAAGAAACCTTAACGGGTGATAGAGAGGGTGTAAAGTGACTTGCCTACATAAGTCTGAGAATTCAGAGGGGCTGGGATCCCCATTCAGAGCCTGCCATGTATGTTCCAGCCCTTTTCTCCATCACTTGTCTTTCCTCTGCAAGCTGTCAGTAAAACACTTTTCAGATGTCCTACAATGACTCAACAGGACAAATATCTATAGCAATCCCAGACACCAGCGCTTATTTAAAAGAAGCAATATGAAGTCATGCCCCAAAAGGTTGAGGCTTTGCAAGTTATTTCATCCTTGGTATAATTTCATTCTCAAAATATTTTCTGGGCATGGTTCCTCAAGTAAATGGAAGAAAAATACCCTGGAGGAAGATAAAACCTTTAGTGTGAAATCTATTGTATTTTTCGTTTAAAGTAAAAATGAGCAAAGTTCCGACAGAAACAGGAAAATTGAGTACTTGGGGTGAGCATGAGAGCTGCCTTCTATGGAATCTTTAGATAGGATATAGTTTGAAATATTCCCAAGAACCAGGCACAGCCTTTCTGGGACTTTCTGGGAGATACATCTGTGAAAACAGCTGCTTTCTGAGTTTTTTCCTCATCTCTAATCAGCATCATTGGTCCATCTCTTCCCTCTACTTCCTTGATCATGCAGCAGCACTTGTGAATAAATACACATGGAATCTGGAAAGAAGAAAATGAGGGAGATAAACCAGGGGTTCTCTGGATCCTTGTGGCAGGGGAAATAGGAGGTCTCTTCTGGTTGCCAGCCCATATTTCTGTGATCTTTTATCACAGCCTTACAGATCCTGTTCTGTAACAATGGGCTGGACTTATGTTCCTACCTGCAATTGGTTCTTCTTTCCTCAAAGTTTTGTTTTGTTTTGTTTTATTTTATTTTATTTTATTTTATTTTATATGTTTTGCTTTTATTCTGCTGCCAAATGATAAGAATATTTGGCAAACACCCAGTTTAGGAATCATCCACAAACCCAAGCATTTGGGGCATTGAAATACCATCACTTGCAAGATTGCATGCTGAGAACTGTGTGTCCTTCAGCTCTTTGTTATGTAGATACTTATTTATGGATTTGCCCTGGTTGGAGAAATCCATGGAAAGGGGACTTGGACTGTATTTCAAATCTATAGTTGTGGCTACTCTTCAAATAATGGCATTCACTAGAGCTACAATATCCTTGGTAATTACATTTCACATAAATTGCTCCTGTATATATAGGCCTGCTCTGAAACAGTCCACCTATATTACTTAGTTGAGTGCCATCTGTAAATAGAGCTGAGTGAAAATTAAAGTGGCTATTTACCAAGCACCAGCTATGGGGCAGCTCCTTACTTAGCTATTTTACATGCACTACCTCAAATCATGCTCACATCCATTCTGCTGGTGAACATCCTTGTTTCACCAGGGAGACAATGGAAACTTAGATGGGCCAAACATCATGCTCAAGATGACCCAGTGACTGAAAGTAGGACTTGTGACTGCCAAAGCCAGTCATGTGGAACAGATGTTACATTTCTGCCCCCAGAAGTGCTTCTTTACCTTCCCAGTGCAGCATTTACTGATCTATGGTCATTCCACCAAGTGGGATCTTAACATTCCAATAGCTTTGGGCAAGCAGCTTGTCCCCACCAACCCCACTAATCTCCTTTGAAATACTTGTAACTTTTGTTCACCATTACTACAATGCAAATGAAGTCATTAATCTGTAAAAGTATTGAAAAGCAAACTGTAATCAAAATTCCACACAGTTGTATTATACAGTGAGGTTCTGCCACACTTATCCCAGAGCACACGACTAGCGGGAAATGACTGTCCTGGAATTGCAGATAAACTGTGATTCTGGGAGCGGAATTGAAGTCCATTATCTACTCTGAGAAAATTCTCTGTTCATTACCAGAAAGATTACAGATTAATTCTATCTGCCCTGCAACCTACTTTTTTTTTTTTAACATTTTAAAGAAACTTGTTACACAAACACGTAACAATATTGGTAGAATGCAAAAAATAAAAGGGAAGAAAATTACCCACAATCCTGACACATTTTTAAAAAAATCTATTTTCATTTCTCTCTATTCCTTTCCAGCCCTGGTCCATATATATAATTTTTATAGTGTTAAAACCTGGCAGAGGTATAATTTTGTATTCTACTTATGTTTTTTCAATAAACATTAAAGCAGAAGCTTTTTTCCACGTTTCAGACTCTTGAACTGCTGTAGCTACGAAATGGCAGTGCCCACCTTTAGCTGAGGCCAGGCCGTGGGCAGTGTCCAGGCCCCAGTAGGGCAATGTAAATAGCTCTTGGGAAGATCACTTGTTTTTTTTGCTGCCCAATATGTTTTGATCTATTCATGCTGAGAAATACGGCAGCAGTTCATTCATTTCAACTTCTGTGAAATAGTTCATAATATGACTGTATCATAGTTTACCACATCCAGGGAAATATCTGAGTAGACAGGTAGGGCTGGGTCTGCCAGGGGAAATGATTCAGTACTCGGCCCTTGGATGAAGAATCAGCTCCTGCGTCTGAAAGCTTTGTACAAGGGTGTTGCTCCAGAGTTGAGGAGGGAAGCAAAGGAAGCATGCCAATAAGCAAGCCAGGTTGGAAGCCCAAAATGGTGCTGCAGGAAAAAAAAGGAGGTATTTTAGGAGGTCCAGGTAAAGCTGGGATAAAGTTAATGCAAAGATTCCTTGGCCTTGAAGTCCAGGTGATCATTACAAGCTAGGACAGTCATACATTATTGATTTGTTTTATTTTATTGATTTATTTGTTTAATATTTGTACTCCCCAAGCTCACTGTTCATCTCATTTCTTACTAAAACATTTTTATTATAAACTATTAAAAACCTTCAAAGAATTATAAAGAATAGCATAGCAAACACCCACGTACTCAACCACTTAGCCTAATCCAATTTTAAAGTGTCATATTTGGTTGAGATACTATTAAGTACTAAAACATCACAGATACAGTTAAATCCACCTGTATGTTCTTCTCTAATCCCATTCACCTCCCTCCATTCCAAAAGTAATTAATATTTGGAAGTTGCTATCTTTCTCGTAGATGATTTTAGAATATAGCATGTATGTATCTAAATAATACATTATTTTATAAATTTCATGCTATACACAAAAAATATACCATTTGTGTCCTTCTGTAACTGGCTTCTTTTGCTCCACCTTATGTTTGATTTTTAACCTTATGACTGATTATTCATTGTACCTGTTGTCTAACATTCTACTATATAAATATACCATAGTCATCTATTCATTTTTCTTTAGATGGATCCTTAGGTTGTTATGAATTTTGCTAACAATAATGTTATAATTAATTTTGTTGGGTATGTCTCCTTGTGAACATATATGACCTAGCAATGTTGGGTTGAAGCAATTATTTGATAATGATAAATTGCTTTCCAAACTGTCGGTGTTCCTCCACATCCTCATCAATTCTTGGTATTAACAAACTTTTAAACCTTTTCCAATATGACTGATGTGACTTGGTTTGCATCTCATTTTGCTTTATCAGCCAACATTTTATTGTTTACTAGTAAGATTGAGCATGTTTTCATAAGTTTATTATCAATTCTTATTTCTTCTTCTGTTAAGTCCTTATTTATATCTACTTTTTCCTTCTTTTCCATCAGGTTGCTTGATATTTTTATAATTAATTAATAATTGTTCTTAAATCTGAATATTTGTTTTTATCAATGATAAGAATTGCAAATATCTCCTTTTGGTTTGTTCCTTGTCTTTCAGTATTATAGTGAGACTGAGAAAAAATTCTGATGTCATCAATATTGACAGTATTTTTGATTAATTTTTTTAAAGCTTATTTATTTATTTTGAGAAAGAGAGAGAGCATGAGAAGGGGAGGGGCAGAAAAAGAGAGAGAGGGGGGCAGAAAGAGAAGGAGAGAGATATCAGCACTGAGCCTGATTTGGGGCTTGAACCCAAGAACCATGAGATCATGAGTTGGGCACTTAACTGACTAAGCCACCAAGGCACCCTAGTCTTTCTTTTTTTTAAATCATGTTTGGGTTTTATTGACTTAAGAAATTTTCTCTCTAACCTGAGATCAGAAAACAATGTTTTCTTATATTTTCTTTTAAAGGTTTAAATGCCAGGGTTGTTTTTTTTTTTCTTTTCTTTTTTTCCCCTCTCACATTTAGATCTTTAATCCACTTAAATGTGGAACTTAAATGTGTCTGTAGTGTGAAATAGGCATTTCTATTGTATTTTTTCATGTAGATCGTCAATTTCACACCATCTATTACCCTATGATCCGAGCTCATTTCTCTGTTCCACTAGTCCATTCTCCATTCATGCTCCAAAACCACACTTTCTTCATTGTTTGAGCTTTAAAATAAACCTTAATATCTGGCACAAAGTCATCCCAACCTTTTTTCTCAAAATTATCTTAGTTTTTTGTTTGTTTGTTTGTTTGTTTGTGATCTTTTGTTCTTCAATATTATTTTAGGGCCTTGTGAATATAAACGTCAATTCTTATACCTCCTAACTATTTACTTTGTTTTACTGAATTGCCCAGGATCTCTTATACAACGTTGAATAAAATCTTCAGTAGTGAATACCCTTATGTTAGGACTGTGTCTATGCTTTTAGCATTAAGGATATAGTATTTGATGTAAGTTTTTAGTAAATGTCATTTATCTGGTTAAAGATATTCTCTTACATTTTAGTTTCCACGGAGTTTCTTTTTTTTTTAATTTTTTTTTAGGCTTTATTTTTGAGAGAGAGAGAGAGAGGGGGAGAGAGAGAGAGAGAGAGAGAGAGAGAGACCGTGAGTAGGGGAGGAGCAGAGAGAGGGAGACACAAAATCTGAAGCAGGCTCCAGGCAGTCAGCACAGAGCCTGACGCAGGGCTCGAACCCACCAACAACCTGAGCCCAAGTCGGATGCCCAACGACTGAGCCACGCAGGCAACTCCCAAACAGTGTCTTGTTAATCAAGTATAGATGTTGGATTGTATTGAATGTCATTTATTTATTATTACAATTATATGAAAATTTTCTTCTAATCTCTATTAATATATTTTTTGAAGTTGTATTATATTTTTATAATTAGGAAAACTATATTTAGAAATGATATAGATTTTTTAATATACTGCTAAATTCTATTTGCTAATATTTTAGTTACATTTTTATGTATAGTTGAGATCGATCTCTAGTATTTTATTTGTTTAATATTGTTTTCGTTTTATTTTATTTTTCTTATACTGTATTTGTCTGGTTTTGTTATCAAAGTTGTACAAGTCAGGTAGTTTTCCCTTTTTTTTTTTATCTTTAATCCAATTATAGAATTGAGATTTTTCTGTTGAAGGGAGACTTAGTAAAGCATTATTAAAAATTTTCAGAAGAAATTTTTAGAACAAAGTATGATCAACTGGTCCAGGAATGGTTTGGAGTAGAATTCTCAGTTATTGATTTCAATCTTAATAATGGTAATTGATTTGTAGAATTTTTTCTTGAGTAATTTTTATAATAATTCTAGGAAGTAATTTCAGAAAATTTTAGAAAGTTATTGGCTTTCAAGTTTGTTGGAATCAATTTGTTTATAATGTTCTCTTTTGATCATCTGTGGTGTTAATTATAGCTATTTTTTTTCAGCCATGGGATTATTTACTTGTGACTTTTTTTATTTCTTGATGACTTGATAAAACTTACTTCCACAGCATCATAAGTGCTACAAAGCCATGTATCACTGTGCTTTTTTTTTTTTTTTCCCTATGGATTTTACTAGACAATTCCTTCCTTAAGAAGGAATTACAGGGTAGAATTTATGACTTTATATATGTCAATGTTTAATATGCATAACAGGAGGGAACTTTTCATGTACATATTTCTCAAATATATTTGACTTTAGAAAATATTACTTTTAGGTCCATTTCAAGTGGTTACCATTCCATGAAAACTTTGTGAAAATCTTATCTTGGCTAAATCCTCTTATAAATGAGGAAACTCACATCAGACTCAAAGAAGTTACATGGTTTAACTAAGGCCATGTGATTCATGCCTTCACTGAGGTATTCAGCTGATAAAAGCAGAGGTGAATGAATACAACACTCACAATTTAAGAAACTGATCACTGACTGGTATAGTTCTTATTTCTCCTAAATCTTTTTATAAAATGTTAGGAACAATCATTGTAAAAACTTTGATTTTTCAAATATTAAATTGCAATAATTTAGGATGAGAAGAAACTTTATTATTTAAAGTGGCCTAGCAATGATAACATTAACTCTACTCATTACTTAGAAGAATAGATTCTTGATAATGAGTTGGGAAGGCAGCCCCCCAATATGGCCCCTAATCATTGCCACAATGAGTCTCTATTTTTAAAAGTAAAGTATTTTATCACTTAAGTGTGTTGAGGCCAAGAAATATTGCAGATCACAGTTTTTTAATGAAATAAGGATAATGGAGGCAGTAATAGCCAAAATCGAATGTGCAATAATAATAAAAAAGATTCCCCAAACTGGGTGCAGAAACACTGTTATATGTGCATAAATGCATGTATTAAATTAACTGAAGAAACTAAAAATCTTTATGTTGTTAATAAAATCTATCCAAGGATCTCCCAAAATAAATGACTTGCTAAAAGTCATTGCTTGCTAGCATATCATTTGCTTAGAAACAGTATTGAAAATTGTCCAATGAAAATGTCTATTATGAGGAGCAAGAACCTTGGAATATTTTATATAAAATATAATATTCCTCTGCTATTTCTCTAAAGAATCTGTGTAAGAATGATGGTGGTCTTATAGTTTTCTTCAATTCTGTGTCAGGATCTACCAGCCTTGCTACTTACTTCCAAAATTTTTGTAGGAGTATCATTACCAGTTAACACCCATGGTAGCCTTTATGCATTTTTATGTGAGAGCTTTGAAAGAAGGTTAAAATGATTCCTCTATTTGAAACATAACTCTAGTGCTTCTAGTGTGGCCTTCATAGTATAAGTGACATAGCAAATGCCAGCAACAGGAGACAGGCAGAAAAAATTATTACCACCAATAACATGTTTCAACTTAGGGTATGAGATGTTCTTGGAAAAGAGCCTTACTCATCTTACCTCTGGAATTAGTCCAACATCCAAAAGGCTACAGCCATAAGAACAAAACCACTCAGAAAAGAGTAGACATGCTCTATTTGATATTTAGATATCAAAGACCATAATTTCCAAACCAAAATTGGCATATAAAACCTGATAAATATAAATGAACTCAGGGACCCATATGGAGAATATTTGAAGCTGAAACCAACTTGAAAAAGCAAATGCTTGTAAATACTCAGGTTAGAGTAAAGCTTTCCTGAGTTCTGGTTCTTTTGTTCTTAGTTGTAAACTTTTAACCTATTCACTATCCTTGATTTAAATGGTCAGCATTTCAGTGAAATATCTCACTTTTAACAGCTTATAAAGTACTGTGCAAACTTACATAAAGAAATGTACACATGTATTGCTGAGGGTTAAACTGAGGGCAGTTTTGCAATATGTTCTAAGTGCCCCCTCCCATCCTGTGGCTATTTAAAAGAAACAGTCTTGTTCAGGGACATTTCCAAATAAATACCAAATGAACTTGTAAAAAAGCTAAACATAAATAGTTAGTGGACAACATTAACTTAACAACATGGATACTATAAAGATCCATCTGTTCCAGAATAGTTGAAAATACCAACATAAAAATGCAGAGCTGTATACAGTCTGGAATTACTGTCGTTGGTTTTTTTTTATCATTACTTTTGTTTTTATTTTCAAATTTTTAAAATTAAATTATGGGGATGCCTGGGTGGCTCAACTGGTTAAGAGACTGACTCTTGGTTTTCGGCTCAGGTCATGATCTCTTGGTTTGTGAATTTGAGCCCTGTGTCAAGCTCTGCATTGATAGCACAGAGCCTGCTTGGGATTCTTTCTCTCTCCCTCTCTCTCTGTCCATCCCTTGCTCACTCTCTGTCTCAAAATAAATAAACTTAAAAATAAAAGTTTTAATTACATTTTGGAAAGTAAGAAGAGTAATAGCAAACATTGTCCATCGTATAGAAGTTAAGTTTTTATTTATATGTACTTTGTTCCTTTTTTTTTTTTTTAAGAAACAAAGCCTTACAAATACAATTGAAACACATTCGAATTTTTTCTTCTCAACCCCCCAATTCCCACTCAACATTGCTTTTCTCTTTTTTTTTTTTTTTTAATTTTTTTTCAACGTTTTTTTTTATTTATTTTTGGGACAGAGAGAGACAGAGCATGAACGGGGGAGGGGCAGAGAGAGAGGGAGACACAGACTCGGAAACAGGCTCCAGGCTCCGAGCCATCAGCCCAGAGCCTGACGCGGGGCTCGAACTCACGGACCGCGAGATCGTGACCTGGCTGAAGCCGGACGCTTAACCGACTGCGCCACCCAGGCGCCCCAACATTGCTTTTCTCTTGACTTTGTTTTCTTCTACTGAAAGCTGCTGGTTGGGCAATGTTGGAGAGGGCTTTCTGGTGGAGGTATAATGAAAGACATTATGTAAGAGTTGAGTTAGAGAAGGGATTTGTTAAAAGAAGAGGTGCAGGTGTAGAATTTGGAGGTACTGAAAGGAGAGCAAGCCTTTTAACAGGGAAGCAGGTTTTCTTTTACTTCCTTTTATGCCTTCTTATTTTTATATGTTATCATTCCCTACGGCTCTAAACCATGCTTATGTTTCCTTAAATAAATCTCACAAGAGAAAAGCCAAGTGCATGAAAATCACCAGGCATTGATGCCTGTCTGTAAAATATAATCACACGCTAATCATGGAGTATAGATTTTCTTTCTTCCCCAAGGCAAGATGCTCTCTGGCACCTGTGGAGGTGAGCCCCAGCATGAATGATCTCTTTTTGACAGTCTTTTCATACATGAAAGCTCATTGACAACTCACCTAGGCACACAATTTAACAATCCAATTGGCATTTATGTTGGCTGTGAAATTGTGTATCCAGAAAGCCAAGAGGGGTGTTTTCCACTGCACCCAAGTTTGCTGCTACCCTGAAAACTCTCACTCTGCTGTGCAATATAGTATCATTGGTTACAAATGGTTATTTAAGCTAAAGTTAATTAAAATTAAAAATATGGTTCCTAGTCACTAGTGTGATTAGTAACTAGTCACACCAGTTACATTTCAAGCATTCAGTAGCTGTCTGTGACCAGTGGCTACCATACTGGACAACACAGATATAGAACATTTTTACTATTGCAGAAAATTCAACTGGACAGCACTTGTCGAGGATACAAGAGCTGGTGACATTATTCTCTACATGACTAAGATCCTCTGCCTGCATAGTTCTTTTTGGCAAAGGTTGGATGAGGGTGATGATCATCCTTCTAGACTTGAAGGTTTTCTGTGGGTTAGAATACGGAAAAGACTAACTCTTTGCTGGTAAACATATCTGAAATATGTAATCTCTCACTTACCTGAGATAAGAAACCTGAAATAAGTAAAAGACTTGAACAATAGTTCATACATAGTAGGTACTTAACAAAGGTTAGTGACTGTCTTTACATTGCCCAATTAGGAGATGGAATCCATGCTAGTCATACAAACATGGAGAATTTAATATAAAGAACCATTAGCAAGGTATAAATATGTTAACCAAGTAAGTAGGATATCGTGGAGACAGCAGCTCCAGGAACTAGTTTCTATTGCCAGGATGGAGAGCAATGGTAGAGGTTGGAATTACAAAATCTTAGAGACTTGGAGAGAGGGACTGTGATGAGAGATGGGTAGAGGGCAGATGGGAAAGCACCGGAAGGGGAAGAAGGCAAGCACTAAGAAACAGGCAAGAAGGCTGAAAGCTAACCCAGCCAGAAGACTGGAAATACAGATGTGTAATGTTTAATTAAAAAAAAAAAATTGTTAACGCTTATTCATTTTTTGATGAGAGAGAGTGCAAGTGGGGGAGGGGCAGAGAGAGAGGGGGAGACACAGAATCCAAAGCAAGCTCCAGGCTCTCAACTGTCAGCACAGAGCCTGACGCGGGGCTTGAACTCACAGATCCTGAGATCACGACCTGAGCTGAAGTCACATGCTCAACCGACTGAGCCACCCAGGTGCCCCTGTGTAATGTTTAATTTTAAATATTCACAGTTCTTTACATAAATCTCCATGCCATTGGTAAGTTCATCGCTGATGATATTTTGTGGAAGGGAGTCGTTTGGTTGTTTTGGTGAAAATTACAGAGAAAAGTCTGTTTGCCTATGTGGGTTAAGAACAAGGACGTTTTTCTACACTCAATACATGACTTGTGTTTCATTTTATATTTTGGTGTTAGATGGTGCATGAGGCAAGAAACATGGAAAAGACTGGTGGAGTGCTGGGAAACACTATGTGGTTTATTTACAGGATAGAACAGAGAGCCCTCTGAGAGGAAGTCAACCCAAGGGGAGGAGTCAAGCTAACTCAAATAGTAGCCTCTCATTATTAGGGCCACGTGGTGTGTGTGTTTGTGTGTGTGTGTGTGTGTGTGTGTGTGTGCATTTTGAATAAAAAGAATAATAGCTTTCATTTACTAAGTACCTTAATCTTTATTTTAATCTTCACCACAACTCACTTGTACATATGTATGTGTAAAATAAAATAGGACATATCTACAAGGTTACCCAGCTAGGAAATAGATTTGAACGAAACCAAGTAAGTGTGATTCCAACAAGACACTTGTATTGTAACACCTGCATGATTGTGTCTGTCTCTTGGATTTGCACATGCAGGAGAGAGCCAGAACTATCAAACTATGTGTTATAGGTGATAACATGGCCCCATTTTAACCCCAGATAGTGTGGCCTCTAATATTTCATTAACTTTACCAACCTTTTCCCCTATCCATTGCAGAGGAAGCTCTTGTTTAAAAATAATAACACTATCTACAACTTTGCTTAAAAATAACAACAGTGACAAAAATAAATAAATACATAAGTTCCCCCCCCCCCCCCCCACCACCATGGTCTATTGACAACTATAGTAGAGGCTTGGCTCTCATCACCTCCCTTTGCCTTAAGCATTCCAGGTCATTTTATGCCATGAACTTGGAAACTCTACTTCGTTATGTCCTTGGAACAGTTCTGCCCTCCTACCTAGAGGTTTTTTCCTCCTCCAGCTGACCATATGGTGGCTGTTTGGCTAGCCTGCTGCTGTCCATTCTCTGCACATGGCTATCAAAGCAGTGTTCTTGCAAAGGGACAGTGAGGAGGTATTTTTATACTTCTCTTCCCATCTAACAAGCATTTGGTTATATTATATGCTATACCATGTATGAGCATATATATAGTATGTATAGTTTGGGTCATACTATATATTATACATATATTATATATATATTGTGTGTATGTGTGTGTATATATATATATGTGTGTATATATATATATGTGTGTGTGTGTATATATATATATGTGTGTATATATATATATATATATATACTGTGTATAACATATAGTGAGGTGTTAACACACTCACTTAAGAGAATTTTTATAAATAAGGATTTCCTTTGTACCGCAAATAAACAAATCCCTCCTCTCCCAACATTCTATAATTCTGCATGGGGAAAAAGTACTTCTGAAATAAAGCAAAAAAAATGTTGCATGTTTTTTTTAACAGGTATGGAGTTCTGAGGCTCACAATAAGCATTATCATAATAATTCATAATCTCTTTTATTCAGCAAACATTGATTAGGTATCTGTTATAATAATAAAAATTATTTATTAGGTTTCTGCTATGTGATAGGCACTTTACATTTGCCACTTCTAATCCTCAAAATAGCTCTATAAAGAAGATATCATTATTCCTATTTCACAGATTAAGAGACTAGGACTCAAATGATTGATGTAATGTATTTAATATAGTACAGTTCAAAAGGAGCCAGGACCAGGTTTGAACTGCTATCCAGATGTCTCCAAATAAAATATTCTTTTTCTGTGCTTGGCTGTCTTTCTTTGTGCCAGGCACAGTGCAAGGTGGGTCATAAAGATGGAATATGCCTTTGAAGGGCATGCAGCCTGGTGAAGAAAGTAAGCCATGGAAACTCTTATTGTTATATATTCTTCTTTGTTGTTATTTTCTTACTCTATATTATTTCAGGAAGTCAGCTGGAAACCTTCTCCAACCTTCACTCTCCAAAGAGACCATCTGAACAATCTAGAAGAAGTAGTACATTGGAAATGCTAAATGAGATAAATTTCTTTTCCACTTTCAATCCTTAAATTTTTGTTTTTAAGTGTAATTGTGTCCTCTTGCGGATTCACCAACTGTAATCTGTAACATGGAAGATAAACTGAGGATCTCAAAGAATATAATTTACAGACCATCTCAAGAGGGCATTTTAGAGCAAAGGCTATTTTCTTTTGTTCAGTGATGGAAGTGAAGACTGAGATCAGACCTAAGCCTGGAGTTAGAAAAGCAAAAGGAAACATTTCCATGCACACAGCCTTCAGAACTTTGCAAGCCAGATCTTACACTTTGGTGGATTGCAAGTAAGCATATGGATTAAAACTATGAAACATGTCCTTTGCTTCATCAGAGTGGTCATGAGCCATCTTGACCCTGAGGATTTCACTTGAAAGGTATTATTCGGAGTTAAGGAAAAACTCAAGATGACTGATGTTGTCCATCTTTGGACATGGGTTCCCTGAGGATACTTCTGATATTGACTTGCCAATGACTTGCTGTGTGACCCTGGATGAGTCATTTCTTTTAAAAAATATCTGTGTAATAGGAAATAACCTTCTTGCTCTTTGAATAATAACTTTGAATAATTATGTATATATACACACTCTCATGTTTAAATTTTTTTAAAGTTAACTTTTAAAATTAAGTATTCATTTATAATGATTTTGGCCCATTCTAGGCATATTGTTCACACATAATTTCAGTGACTCTCCACAAGATCTTTATGAGGGTATTGTTACCACTGTCGTCATTTTACAAATACAGAAATCAGGTAACTTGCCACAACCCAGCCTGGTTGCAAGTGGTTGAGTCAGGACCACTTGATTTACATTCATAGCTCATGTTCACATTATAAATTCACAGAATCCTATGACTCATAATATAAGCCTCATACTAGATTGCAAACTATTCATTTTTGTATCTCCTACAGCATCTTGCAGGATATTGGCACCTAGTAGGAACTCAGAAAGTTTTATTTTATAATTCATAAATTATGAACTGAGCAGTCCCTATAAATCTTAATATTTTATTTTTTATTAAGTTTTTAATTTTAATTTCAGTACACATTAACATACAGTGTTCTATTAGTTTCAGGTGTAAAATATAATGATTCAACAATTCTATACATAACTCAGTGCTCATTGTGATAAGTGTACTCTTAATCTCCTTCACCTCTTTCACCCATTTTCCCACCTAACTCCCACCAGTTACTTCTCTAGAGTTGAGTCTGTTTCTTGATTTCTTTCTCTCCCTCTCTCTCTCTTCTTTCCTTTGCTCAATTGTTTTATATCTTAAATTCCACATATGAGTAAAATAATATGGTATTTGTCTTTTCTGACTTATTTTGCTTAGCATAACACTCTCTAGCTCCATCCACATCATTGTAAATGGCAAGATATCATTCCTTTTTATGGCTGAATAATATTCCATTATATATACCTATATGCATATATATACATATATATGCCACCTGTCCTTTATACATTCATCTGTTGATGGACTTTTGGGCTTTTTCTATAGTTTGTCTATTGTAAATAATACTGCAATAAACAGGGGATGAATGTAACCTTTTGAATTAGTGTTTTTGTATTTTGGAGGTAAATACCCAGTAGTGTGATTACTGGACCATAAGGTAGTTCTATTTGTTGTTTTTTAAATTTTTTAAATGTTTATTTGTTTTTGAAGGAGAGAGAGACATAGCATGAGCAGGGGAGGGGCAGAGAGAGAGGGAGACACAGAATCCAAAGCAGGCTCCAGGCTCTGAGCTGTAATAGCCTGATGCGGGGCTTGAACTCATGGGCCACAAGATCATGACCTGAGCCAAAGTAGGACACTTAACCAACTGAGCCACCCATGTGACCCAAGGTAGTTCTATTTCTATTTTTGAGGAAACTCCATACTATTTTCCACAGAGGTTGAACCAGCTTTCATTCCCACTAACAGTGCACAAGACTTCCTTTTTCTCCACATCCTCACCAGCACCTGTTTCTTGTGTTTTTGATTTCAGTCATTCTGACAGGTGTGAGGTGATATCTCATTGTAGTTTTTATTTGCATGTCCCTGATGATAAGTGATGTTGAGTATCTTTTCATGTATCTGTTGGTCATCTGTATGTCTTCTTTGGAGAAATGTCTATTCATATCTTTTAATATTTTAAAACTTGGTCTGTCAGATTTAATTAAGATAATGAACCCTGTACTCACATGGCATAAATGATAATTTTGCATATTTTTTTATGCCTTTAATTATTTGTGAAACTTATCCCAGGCCACTAAATTCTGGAACTTATTTACAAACCAAATTTCAAATGTATTTGAAAGAAAAGAATTACCCAATGTTTAGGGCAATTAGTGGAAGCACACACAGACAAGACTTAGTGGAAGTGCATTTATGTGTGTGTGCATATGTGTGTACATATGGTGTGCATGTGTGTGCCTACATATACATAAGTATGAATTAAATGTATGAATACATACATATAAATATGTATGAATTAAATACATATGAATTAAATCATATTGCATAGTTTTTTTAAAAAGTCATATATCTATTTTCTGACTCTAATCTATGGAGTTCAAAAGTGATGGGAGGGAGAAGAGAACGAGGACAAATGGCATAACTTCCATATTTGAAGTATATGTAAACCTGAGTATTCCTGAGTCTACATGTGCACAATATGTGTATATATTTCTCTATTAGTTACTATGTCATGAAAATAAATGAGTAGCCAGCATTTCTTTAAATTTATAGGGGATATTTTAGATGGCAAAAGTTAAAATAGAGACTATGTGGCATATGTAAAATTCAGTTTGGGAGTTTTGAGGAACACCTCCAAAATAGGTAGTCACCTCCTATGGGTGGCTGAAACTAAGATGGCCCATAAAATAAGACATTGCATAAAAACACAAGAGCATACTCCAACAGAAGTTGATTTTCATATGGGAACTCTTTAGGATGGGATCCAGAACAGGGACAAGAAGGTACTTATTTACCATCAGGTAGTTTTCCTCCTAAACTTTGAATAAATTGACAGTGCTGCTGTAACAGATTTTACTATTTTATTTATTTTTTTTAAATGTTCATTTATTTTGAGAGAAAGAGCATGCATGTGTGTGAATTGGAGGAGGGACACAGAAAGAGAGAGAGAAGAGACAGAGAGAATCCCAAGCAAATTCTGATCTGTCATGGCAGAGTCTGATGCAGGGTTCAATCTCACAAACTGTGAGATCATGACCTAAGCTAAAATCAAGAGTTAGAGGCCTAACCAAATGAGCCATCCATGACCCCCAGATTTTACTGTTTCAATTTTTTTTGATGCTTCTTTATTTCTGAGACAGAGAGAGACAGAGCATGATTGGGGGAGGGGCAGAGAGAGAGGGAGACACAGAATCAGAAGCAGCCTCCAGGCTCTGAGCTGTCAGCACAGACCCTGACGCGGGGCTCGAACTCACAAACTGTGAGATCATGACGTAAGCTGAAGTTGGTTGCTCAACCAAATGAGCCACCCAGGCACCCCCAGATTTTACTATTTTAAACAAACAAACAATTAAAAGGAATGCTTCAATATGTATAGTTTTGAAGCTATTTTGTTAGATCAATTCTTCGTTTACTTTGGAATAATTTTGCTATTCATCTCCTCTTTTTGGTTGCAAGAATAGAACCTTATCCTAGGAAAATACAGAATGATTTTTTGTCACACCCAGCACTGGTGTTGAACCCCTGCCAAATGAACATTTGTGCTTCTGCTAATAGTCCCTGCTTCTGACAGCCAATCATCAATAGCTGCATGAACTCTAGAGATTCCACTTCCTGGTTAAAGGCCAACAATCCTCTCACCAGACTCTGAAAGATCACCCACCAGTTTTGAACACCACACTTCCCAATATGCTATATTTGATCAGCAGTTTGTTTTGATGCCCTATGTCTTATGACCACAGCCCTACCTTCCACAGCAAGCAACAAATTCAGCTTTTTGCTTCTGATATTGTGGTGGGAGCTCACCTCTTCCTTCTTTGACAGCAGTTACTTTCCAAATGAAGGGGTGCAAGAAAGAAAGTGCATCTGTCTTCTTTTATCCACCCAAACTTGGTCCTTGCACAAACCTCTCCCTCAACATTAAACTAACCCTAGTGAGGTTTTTTTTCTAGGGAAGATGGTGGCATAGGAGAATGCTAGGCTCACCTCGTCCTGCTGATCACTTAGATTCCACCCACATCTACCTAAATAACCCAGAAAACCACCAGAAGACTAGCAGAAGGTACTCTCCAGAGTCAAATGTAGACAAGAGGCCCATGGAAGATGGTAGGAAGGGAGGAGAGGTGGTGCATGCTACAGGACTGGTGGGAGGGAGCCAGGGCGGTGGAGAGGCAGCCCAGCTGGCAGGCAGAATCCCTGAGTCTGGCTTGCAAAAGTGGAGAGGCTGGACTGCATGAGTCCTGACAGCCAGCAGGACTTAATATCTGGAATGTTAAAAGTCAACAGCTGTGTTCGGAGAGCGGGAGGGCGAGAGGACACCAGGAGGGAGAGCTGTTGAGCCCCGGAGACAGAGCTCAGCTCAGCAGGGGAACAAAGGCACTGGCCAGAGCCATCTCCCTCTCCCATCCCCCAGCTGAAATCCCAAAGGGAACTAGTTCCCGTCACTGAACTTGCTTGTACCCCGCAAACACCTAATGCTGTGCTTCTGTGGATCCATCCCTCTGATGGGTCTGCCTCCCTCTTGGTGCTGCAGGCCCCTTCTGCAGAGGACCACCATCAGCAAAGCAAGCTAAGGCTGCCCCTTCCACCCCTGTGCACCTTGCAGATCCACCCCAGCTAATTTGCCAGATCCCATCAAAGCAGCACCACAAGCCTGGCAGTGTGCAAGTATCCCAGACAGGGGCCAGACCACTCCACAGTGAGTCCTTCCCCTGAAGAGGGGAAGATAAGGTACACACCAGTCTGACTGTGGCCCCAGCAGTGGGCTGGGGACAGACATTAGGTCTGACTATGGCCCTTCCCACCAACACAAGTTATTCCAGACAGCACAGGGAAGTGCCCTGCAGTTGGACGCCACACCAGAGACTATCTAAAATGACAAAACGGAAGAATTCTCCTCAAAAGTAACTCCAGGAAGTAGCGACAGCTAACAAATTGATCAAAAATGATTTAAGCAATAAAACAGAACAAGAATTTAGAATACTAGACATAAAATTAATCGCTGAGCTTGAAAAAAATTATAGAGGACAGCAGAGAATCTATTGCTACAGAGATCAAGGGACTAAGAAATAGACATGAGGAGCTAAAAAATGCTATAAATGAGGTGCAAAATAAAATGGAGGTGACCACAGCTCAGACTGAAGAAGCATAGGAGAGAATAGGTGAATTAGAAGATAAAATTATGGAAAAAGAGGAAGCTGAGAAAAAGGGAGATAAAAAAATCCAGGAGTGTGAGGGGAGGATTAGAGAACTAAGTGATGCAATCAAATGGAACAATATACGTATAATAGGAATTCCAGAAGAGGAAGAGAGAGAGAAAGGGGATGAAGGTTAGTTGAACAAATCATAGCTGAGAACTTTCCTGATGTGGGGAAGGAAATAGTCATTGAAATCCAAGAGGCACAGAGAACTCCCTTCAGACGTAACTTGAATCAAACTTGTGCATGACATATCATAGTGAAACTGGCAAAATACAAGGATAAAGAGAAAATTTGAAAGTATCTAGGGATAAACACGCTCTAACATATAAAGGGAGACCGATAAGACTAGTGGCAGACATATCTACTGAAACTTGGCAGGCCAGAAAGGAATGGCAGGAAATCTTCAATGTGATGAACAGAAAAAAAAAATATGCAGCTGAGAATTCTTTATCCAGCAAGTCTGTCATTCAGAATAGAAGGAGAGATTAAGGTCTTTCCAAACAAACAAAAACTGAAGGAATTCATCACCACCAAACCAGCCCTACAAGAGATCCTAAGGGGGATTCTGTGAGTGAAATGTTGCAAGGACCACAAAGTACCAGAGACATCACTACAAGTATGAAAGCTACAGACATCACAGTGACTCTGAACCCATATCTTTCTATAATAACACTGAATGTAAATGGACTAAATGCGCCAACCAAAAGACATAGGGCATCAGAATGGATAAAAAACAAGACCCATCTGTTTGCTGTCTACAAGAGACTCACTTTAGACCTGAAGACACCTTCAGATTGAAAGTGAGGGGACAGAGAACTATCTATCATGCTACTGGAAGTCAAAAGAAAGCTGGACTAGCCATACTTATATCAGACAAACTAGACTTTAAATTAAAGGCTGTAATGAAAGATGAAGAAGGGCATTGTATAATAATTACAGGGTTTTTCCATCAGGAAGAGCTACCAATTATAAATGTCTATGCGCCAAATACAGGAGCCCCCAAAATATAAAACAATTAATCACAAACATAAGCAACCTTATTGATAAGAATGTGGTAACTGCAGGGACTTTAATACTTCACTTACAGAAATGGATAGATCATCTAGACACAGGATCAATAAAGAAACAAGGGCCCTGAATGGTACATTGGATCAGATGGACTTGACAGATAGATTTAGAACTCTGCATCCCAAAGCAACAGACTATACTTTCTTCTCAAGTGCACATGTGCACGTGGAAAATTCTCCAAGATAGATGACATACTGGGTCACAAAACAGCCTTTCATAAGTATAAAAGAATTGAGATTATACCACGCACATTTTCAGACCACAATGCTATGAAACTTGAAATCAACCACAGGAAAAAGTCCAGAAAACCTCCAAAAGCATGGAGGTTAAGAACACCCTAGTAAAGAATGAATGGGTCAACCAGGCAATTAGAGAAGAAATTTTAAAAAAATATATGGCAACAAATGAAAATGAAAGTACAAGACCCAAATGCTTAGGGTTGCTGTGAAGGCATTCCTGAGAGGAAAATACATTGCAATCCAGGCCTATCTCAAGAAACAAGAAAAATCCCAAATACAAAATCCAACAGCACACCCAAAGGAAATAGAAGCAGAACAGCAAAGACACCCCAAACCCAACAGAAGAAGAGAAATAATAATGATCAGAGCAGAAATAAACATTATAGAATCTAAAAAAAAAAACAATACAGCAGATCAATGAAACCAAGAGTTGTTTTTTTTTAAAAAACTAAAAAAATTGATAAACCTCTAGCCAGGCTTCTCAAAAATAAAAGGGAGAGGACCCAAATAGATAAAATCATGAATGAAAATGGAATTATTACAACCAATCCCTCAGAAATACAAGCAATTATCAGGGAATACTATGAAAAATTATATGCCAAAAACTGGACAACCTGGAAGAAATGGACAAATTCCTAAGCACCCACCCACTTCCAAAACTCAAACAGGAAGAAATAGAAAACTTGAACAGACTCATAACCACCAAAGAAATTGAATCAGTTATCAAAAATTTCTCAACAAATAAGAATCCAGGACCAGATGGCTTCCCAGGGGAATTCTACCAGACATTTAAAGCAGAGATAATACCTATCCTTCTCAAGTTGTTCCAAAAAATAGAAAGGGAAGGAAAACTTCCAGACTCGTTCTATGAAGCCAGTATTACTTTGATTCCTAAAGCAGACAGAGACCCAGCAAAAAAAAAAAAAAAAAAA
>NC_064807.1:32643205-32735525 GCF_023721935.1 Panthera uncia
AAAAAAAAAAAAAAAAAAAGAGAACCATAGGCCAATATCCCTGATGAATATGGATGCAAAAATTCTCAACAAGATACTAGCAAATCGAATTCAACAGCATATAAAAAGTATTATTCACCATGATCAAGTGGGATTCATTCCTGGGTTGCAGGGCTGGTTCAACATTCACAAATCAATCAACGTGATACATCACATTAATAAAAGAAAAGATAAGAACCCTATGATCCTGTTAATTGATGCAGAAAAAAACATTTGATAAAACGCAGCATCCTTTTTTAATAAAACCCTTGAGGAAGTCAGGATAGAAGGAACATACTTCAACATCATAAAAGCCATTTATGAAAAGCCCACAGATAATATCATCCTCAATGGGGAAAAACTGAGAGCTTTCCCCCTGAGATCAGGAACATGACAGGGATGCCCACTCTCACCGCTGTTCTTTAACATAGTGTTGGAAGCTCTAGCATCAGCAATCAGACAACAAAAGGAAATCAAAGGCATCCAAATTGGCAAAAATGAAGTCAAGCTTTCACTTTTTGCAGATGACATGATATTATACATGTAAAAACCCAACAGACTCCACCTAACGTCTGCTAGAACTGATACATGAATTCAGCAAAGTTGCAGGATACAAAATTAATGTACAGAAATCAGTTACATTTTTATACACTAATAATGAAGCAACAGAAAGTCAAATACAGAAACTGATCTCATTCACAATTGCACAAAGAATCATAAAATACCTAGGAATAAACCTAACCAAGATGTAAAAGATCTGTATGCTGAAAAGTATAGAAAGCTTATGAAGGAAATTGAAGAAGATACAAAGAAATGGAAAAACATTCCGTGCTCATGGTTTGGAACAATAAATCTTGTTAAAATGTTAATACTACCCAAAGCAATCTACACATTCAATGCAATCCCAATCAAAATTGCACCATCATTCTTCTTGAAGCTAGAATAAACAATCCTAAGATTTGTATGGGACCACAAAAGACCCCAAATAGCCAAAGTAATGTTGAAGAAGAAGACCAAAACAGGAGACGTCACAATCCCAGGCTTTAGCCTCTACTATAAAGTTGTAATCATCAAGACACATGGTATTAGCACAAAAACAGACACATAGACCAGTGGAATAGAATACAGACTCTAGAATTGGACCCACAAAAGTATGGCCAACTAATCTTTGACAGAACAGGAAAGAATATCCAATGGAAAAAAGACAGTTTCTTTAACAAATGGTGCTGGGAGAACTGGACAGCAACATGCAGAAGGATGAAACTAGACCACTTTCTTACACCATTCACAAAAATAAACTCAAAATGGATAAAGGACCTGAATGTGAGACAGGACACCATCAAAACCCTAGAGGAGAAAGCAGGAAAAAAACCTTTCTGACCTCAGCCGCAGTAATTTCTTACTTGACCCATCCCCAAAGGCAAGGGAATTGAAACCAAAAATGAACTATTGTGACCTCATGAAGATAAAAAGCTTCTGCACTGCAAAGGAAACAATCAACAAAACTAAAAGGTAACTAATGAAATGGGAAAAGATATTTGCAAATGACATATCGGACAAAGGGCTAGCATCCAAAATCTATAAAGAGCTCACCAAACTCCACACCCGAAAAACAAATAATCCACTGAAGAAATGGGCAGAAAAAATGAATAGACATTTCTCTAAAGAAGATATTCAGATGACCAATAGGCACATGAAAAGATGCTCAATGTCACTCCTCATCAGGGAAATACAAATCAAAACCACACTCAGATACCACCTCATGCCAGTCAGAGTGGCTAAAATGAACAAATCAGGAGACTGTAGATACTGGAGAAGATGTGGGGAAATGGGAACCCTCTTGCACTGTTGGTGGGAATGCAAACTGGTGCAGCCACTCTGGAATACAGTGTGGGGGTTCCTCAAAAAATTAAAAATAGACCTACCCTATGACCCAGCAATAGCACTGCTAGGAATTTACCCAAGGGATACAGGAGTACTGATGCATAGGGGCACTTGTACCCCAGTGTTTATAGCAGCACTTTCAACAATAGCCAAATTATGGAAAAAGCCTAAATGTCCATCAACTGATGAACGGATAAAGAAGTTCTGGTTTATATATACAATGGAATACTACTTGGCCATGAGAAAGAATGAAATATGGCCTTTTGTACCAACATGGATGGAACTGGAGAGTGTTATGCTAAGTGAAATAAGTCATACAGAGAAATTCAGATACCATATGTTTTCACTCTTACGTGGATCCTGAGAAACTTAACAGAAGACCATGGGGGAGGGGAAGGGGAAAAAAAGAGAGGGAGGGAGCCAAACCATAAGAGACTCTTAAAAACTGAGAACAAACTGAGGGGTGATGGGTGGTCGGTGAGGGATATTGAGGAGGACACCTGTTGGGATGAGCACTGGGTGTTGTATAGAAACCAAATTGACAATAAATTTCATATTTAAAAATTAAAAATAAAAAAATAAATTAACCCTAGTGAACAGTGTGTGCATCTTAATTTACAACTTAGCAGTCTGCATTCCCTCTGTTTCCAAAAATGAGATACATGTACTACTTGCTGTTTGGGAGATCATTTTGCTGGTACACAGATACACCTAAATGTGTGTGTGTGTGTGTGTGTGTGTGTGTGTGTGTGTGTGTGTTTACATGCAATCTCTAGTGTGTATTTGAAAAAAATGTAAAACTAGCTTTCAATGATTTCAGGGATATTATTGCTTAAGTCAAAGCAAACATAAGATGCAAATTTAAAACTGAATCATTTTAAAGTATTGAATAAAGAAATAAAGATGATTGATATTGTAAAATATGATGTTAATACACAAACATTTGAAGTTTGACCAATGTCACAGCATATATATAAGCTCTTTGAGGAAAGAGATGAGCCCCAACACTTTTGCCTAACGCAATACTTAGTATATAGAGAGTGTTAAGTACGTATTTGTCAATTGAATGAGAAGAATTCCAGATAAGGTTAAGAGTAATCAAGAGCAATCAAAGTATGAGCCACTGTATTATCAGATAGCGATGGCCACAGGAGGCAAGGATAAACATAGCTCAGTGTGATGCTCTTCAAGAGTCTTAAGGATTCATGCCTAGAATGACCTTCTCATTCAGACTTCTCTGGAAACCCTTAGCATTTGTCTTCATTACTAATTTGACATTTAAGTATTTTCACTTTTATATCAACAGAAAGAACTTACAGCTTTTTGGCATTTTAGTTCACAAAACAATTTCACATATATTATTGATTAGATTGTTTTAGCAACTTCATGAGATAGGCAGGACATGCTTTCCTATTCTATAACAAAACTAGGGCTCATGGAGGTTAAATGACTAACTCACCTTGAACAAATACTTATTATAAGCACCTATCCTGTGCAAGCCTGAAGTGGCCAGAAATTCCACAGGAAGCTCACTGGGCCTTTGGCCTTTTATTTCACAGGAGTGCTTGGGTGTTGTTTATGTCTAAATTCTGGATTTGCTTTGTAATTGGTAAGACCATGATTTTTATTGATAGTATGTAAAAACTGGGATCAAAATTTTTACCTTTATAGAACTCTTTTAAATGTAGGGAATAGTCTCTGTATTTGAGAAAAAAGTTTAAATAATAATGTAATCAATGCTTTAACTTGTTATATATAGCTAATATTTTTCCTTCTATTCCTAGTTTAGGAATTGTTAAAGTTTATCAGATACTTTTTTAGACACCACTTGTATGTTTATACTGTTTCTTTCTTTAATTTGTTGATTCAGTGAATTATATTCATAGATTTCCTGATTTGGGGTCATGATTAAAATCCTGGAACGAATGTTTTTAGTCAGAATATGTTTCCACACATCATGTACGTTCCATTTGACTGATAGTTTTCATATCTATATTTGCTAGTGAGACTGATTTATGAATTTATTATTTTATACTTTTTGTAGCAGGTTTTACAATTCATGATGTCATAAAATTAATTAAGCAGTCTATCATCTTTACTTAAGCACTGTAGACGGTAAACTCTTAGAGAGCAGGGACCTTATTTCATTTAATATTGCATCGAACAGCCTAAAACAGTGACTGATATAGACTAAGCAGTTGGTAAATACTGGTATAAGGTACAAAGAAAGAAAAGAACAAGGAGCAGGAGGGAGAACAAGAGAGTCTGTGAATCAGCTATGATGTTATCAGTTGCTATTTTTGATAAAAAATATTTACACCCTTTAAACCTCTTCTATATTACCTGGTCTACTCAAGTTTTCTAATTCTCCTTTATTTATCTGAGTTCTTTATATTGCCTATTTTTTTTTTTTTTTAGATTTAAAAATTTGTTGCCATAGAGTTGCATGTAGTGTTGTCTTGCATGCTTCAGATTTATTCTGTTTCTAGAAGTAGTTACGTCTCCTTTCTCATCCATAACTTTGTAGCTTTTTCTTGTTCTCTCTCTTCCCCTCCTGGTTGAATTTAGATGAGAAGATGTATACATCTTTTGGGTTCACCAAAGAACTAGATTTTGCATTTATTTTTTCTACTATTTTCATTTGTTTTCTAGTCCTTTACTTTCAGATTGCATAAGTAAATTCTCTTTTCCTACTCTATTTTGGTAGATTTTTGTTGTTTCACATTTTTTAAAATTAATGTTAGCTTTCCTTAATTTAATTATTTCTTTTTAAATCTGAAGTCGTTTAAGATTATAGCTTTTGCCATGAATATTGCTTTTGCTGTTTCCCATAAATTTTGGTATATAGTGTTTGCTGTTTCCCATAAGTATTAGTACAAAGTGTTTTCTTTTTCATTATTTCCAGATAGAATGTAGTTTTAATTTTACTTCCCTTTTAAGCCAAAGGTTTTGTAGAAAAAGTGGTTAATTATTTTAAATAGGATAACATTTTACTATTTTTTTCTTATTTTATTGGATTATTTTCAGTGTGTCATTCATGATAAAAAATTTTCATTGAAGTCTTATTTGTATCCAAATAGGTAATTGATTTTTGTAAATTTTTATTGAATGTAACAAAATATTCTCTATTCCCAAATATGAGATTCAACATACTAATTAAATGAAGTTGATTGAATAAATTATTAATTTATCTATGTTCTTATTAATACTTTGTCTACTTGATCTGCTGATTCAAAAAAGTATGTTGAAATATGCAATCATTTATTTTTTATCCAGTTCTCTTGAATCACTAATAGCTTTTGCTTTATATCTTTAATTTTTGTGTTGCTTAGTATCTACAGGGCTATGTTTGCTTTTCCTGTTTCATACATTATACCTTTTAATATTATGTAATATCTCTTTTTGCTCTCTCAAGATTTTAATTTTAAAGCAAATCTTAGTCTGATATTGCCCTTCCTGCTTTGTTTTCATTTTATGTGCCTAGTTGCTTGTCTATCCTTTTATTTTCATACTTTATCTATTTACTTTGTGTTTCTGGTAAATAATAAATAGCTCAAATTTGATTTTTGCTTCAGTCTAATATTCTCTGGTCTTTATTGGGAGAATTCAATCTTTTATGTTTGCATAATGATATACTTGATTTTATTCAATACTCCATACTTTATTTTTTATTTTGTTTTAGTTTTCTTACATTTATTTGAACAATTAAGTTGTTATTAACTTTGTTATTTGCTTCTTCCCCCTTATTACCTAGGATTGTTAATATAATTTTATTTTTTATTAATGGTTACTTTCCTTTTCCTCATACCCATATGTACATTTATGTAATGTTATATGAAAACAAGATCATAACTGTTTCCCTAGTTGAGTCTCTTTAATGCTCTGCTTCTCTTTCTCCTCCCAATAAAGCAAGAACTTTGCTCACTAGCTTCCCCTAACCCCATATGCACACCATATGAGACTTCTGGAATATTTTTGTTTTACTCTTCTTTCTCCCATCTCAAATAATTTAATACTTTTAGTTTCATGTGATTATTAGAATTTTTCTTGCAGTATGCCTTTTTTATTTTAAAAATTCTTTTTTATCCCTCAATATACAGATTCCCAGAGAGCCTATCATTCATTATTCAGTTATATTTAATTATAAATCTATTACCAAATTCTTTTCTCATCAACTTTACCTCTTATTCCATTCCAACTCTTATGAGGTTCAGATTTATTACTTTCTGGTTCGAGTCCTTTCTGAAGTGTATCCTCAGATGGGGTATATGTGTGACATAATCTCTGCAAATGACATTATTATAAGCTGTTAAGGAATAATATCTTGTCCCATATCCAGTCCTTTATTCTAAAGCATTTGTGGGTATTATTCCACAATGATCGTTTTGGCATTACACAATTCATTACTAATCTGCTTCCTTTTCCTTCATAAATTACTTGTTTCTGTCTGGATGCATTAAATATTTATTTCCTCGTCATTGGAGTACAGTAATTTGATAAGGATACATCTAGATGTTAGTACTATCTCAGCAGTCTGATCTGGAACTTGATGAGTTGTTTAAATCTCCTGGCCCAGATTTTCTTCAGCTCAGGGAAATTTTCTCCAGCTATGTATGTAATCATTGTGTCTTCCATTTGTCTCCTCCATTTGTTTTTATCATAAATCTATTTCCCAAAGTGTACATATTTTCCCTCATATTTCTATAGTGTTTTTATTTTTCCTTTTCCCTCCATGATTTAACATATTCTTTCACCTGCTCTTCCAAGTTACCAACTTGAACATCTATAGTACTAACTTTCTCTTTTACTTCATCTACTCAATTTTCAAATTAAAAAAGTCATGTGGTTTTAATGCCAGGAATTATATTGAATGCTATATTAGAATGTCTTTACATATTCCTCCCTTTCAATATTTAGTTTTACAAGAAGCAACTCTGAGGCACCTGGGTGGCTCAATCGGTTGAGTATTGGACTTCCACTCAGGTCATGATCTCACGGTTGGTGAGGAAGAGCCTCGGGTCAGGCTCAGGCTCACTGCTGTCAGCCTGTCAGTGAGGATCCTGTTTCTGATCCTCTGTCCCTCCTCTCTGCCCCTCCCCTGCCTGTGCTCTCCCAAAAATTAATAAATATTTTTTTAAAAAGAAGCAGTTCTATTTCTTTAGGAGTTCATTCTGATTTTTTGTTTATTCTACTCTCTAGCTTACATGCTCTTTTAACAAAATGTCATTTCTGTATTTGCTCATTTGGCCAACTTACATTGGAGTGCTCCTGAATGTGCCAGAAGATGCTGCCACCCTGCCTGGTGGTTCATTGTACATACAGCCAATTGTGCATCCCTCCTGTCTCACTGCTCGATGGGAGAGCTTCTCTTCCCTCATTGTCTCCATATCTCAGAGGTAGAGATGAGTAAATATGCAACTGTTCTCCTTCTCTTCAGATCTTTAGGGTCAGGGAGACCCTGAAGAGTTAAGATGGACTTCTTTCCAGGAAGGGTGGTTTCTTGATCCTTGCTTTGGGCTTTTGTACTGAGCCTTATACTGCTGACCCAAAGGGGAGAAAGTATGGAAGCTGTCTTGGCTCACTGCTGCCTATTGGCCTATAAGAAGTGGCTGAATTGGAATCAGAGCTGGGAATGGAAGGATGTGGGAGGCCTCAAGCCACCATTCTCCCAGAGTTCTCTCTAACTTTCTCTTTAGGGCAGTATTTTTGAAAGCTTGTCAACTTTAACATATTATTAGTCCTGCCTTTGCCAGTAATTGATAATGTAAGTTTGGACAGTCCCTCTACCTCTTTGGGCCTCTAAGCCCCCATCACCAAAATACCTGGGCCTCTTCCCTTATTCTAATACATCTTCCTTCTTCCAGTGTATTAGTTGGCTCAGTTGTGTAACTGCCATATATTCAAGTGAGAATTGCCATTCCCTGTATCAACTCTGAGTAAGAAAATTATTTTGGAGTAAAACTTGGCAAAACAAGATCTTGAGCTGCCAACAAATTATTCTGCAAGATTTCAAAACATTAAGTTTTTGCATTCACTCTCAGAGTCAAGCCAATTTTGCTTAAAGGAACACTATTGTTTGAGTTGAAAAAAAAATCAGACCTAAATTGTGGTTATGCATCTGGCATTTCTAACATAAGTATGAAAGCAATAGATTTGCCTGGTTTTTTTTGCTAAATCATGCAGGCTGCAAAAAGTATACACACATATGGAATTTCTTTTCACATTCAGAAAGTTAAACTCAAATTCTGTGAAGACTTGCTCCTTAGAAGTATGAGGGACAAATGCCTAAGAATTTTTAAAGTACGACTTTTGTAGAGATAGCTTGTCCCTTTTCTTTTACAGCTTTTCCTTTTGCTTTTTATTGCTCCTTTTAGGTTATATTTATTTAACAAAATTCAGTTATTGAAGAAGCCACAAACCTAAGTACCAGGTGCACCCTCTATGGAGCATTTTAGTAATCTCTTTGACTCCCGTATGCACTCTTTGCCTGAAGTGTTCTTCCTGTCTCCTTCCTGTTCCTATAATTCTAAGGTATAATGGCCTTTCCATTTCTAGTATTGAGTCTTTTGATTCCAGCACTGTGGATATGGGGCTAAGGGGTTGAAAATTTTAAACTTAGAGCCTATGGCCTCCCATACAGAATTATGGATGAGTCAGTCAATTCTATATTTGTTATAGTTATATGTGTACCCTTTTATTCTCCTGTCCTCGATTATAAGCAACTTGAGGGTAGGATCTGTGTCTCTGTCATCTGTGATCTCCTAAAGGAGATCTCCATACAGTAGATGTTTATTAGTTTGCATCAAAATTATCTGTGTTACTAAATATTTTTTTCTATTTACTCTCAGGCTTATTCTTAATTATACATTTGGACACACACAAACTAAGATTAAATTCCCCTCAACCTGATTAAAGTTAATTAGACTAAGGCCCATTTCTGTGATGCCCACTCAGAAGAGTTAATGCCAGCATCCAAAGATCGTGGAAGCTAGAAGCTGCTCTTCCACAACTGCGGTTTAAAAATGAGTACCATCACCTCCACCTTTACTTCATTACTGACTGCTCACACACGGTATTAACCTTTGTCCACTGAAGAGTGGGAAACCATACTAAAAATCAAAGAATCAAGCCAAATTATATGATTTTCTTTGATCTGGAATGGACAAGCATTTCGTGATTCAAAAGTTTTGGGTTTTCCTTCCTTCCTTCCTCCCTCCCTTTCTTCTTCCTTCCTTTATTCCTTCTTTCCCTCCCTCCCTCTCCCTCCACCCCCTCTCTCTTTCTCTCTTTCCCCCCTGATGTCCTAGACTGCAGTTTAAGTGATGAATAGATTGGAATCAATTGTATGCGCTCTAACTATTCCTGTTCTTGCTTCTGAGCCATTGTGCTAGAGAGGCAAATGAAAGATTAAGGGCAACTCTCCAGGGGCAGCTGAAATACACATCAATCTGTTGCTGCTGCAGGGTAATATGGATGATGTAAAGCCTGGCAGCCAAAGATCAGAGCCTATTGTTCTTCTGGAGGGGAGGGTCATCTTGAGGAAAGGAACAATAACAAAAACTATTTTGTTCTCATCTGTGGCTCTCCCATAACCTCTCACTCCTTAATCCACTACACAAGCAACAGACACGTGTGCATTCACATGCACACACACACACACACACACAGAGCAAAATACGGGATCTTAAGAATTATAGTAAGCTGCTGATTATCAGATTGCTGTAAAATGGCAACATATACCATTTCATGATGGCCAGACTAGGATAGGTTTGGCAAGAAGGCTTTGTTCTTAATCCCAGGAAGTTGAAATCCTGCAAAAATCCTCTGCCTCTTTTATTCTTTCTGCTTGCTGTTGCAGAAGTTTCCTCCTAGCCTTTTCCCTGTACACCTCACAGCAATTATGGAGGATTCATTGGGTCTGTTACCAGCCGAAATGTTAGCCAAATTAGTGAGTGAGCACTCTGGGAAAGGAATTTCCTGGGGATTTTCAGCAGTGGTCATTGAATTTGTTTTGTTTTTATTGTTGTTCCTCTTGAGGAAAGAAAGAAAACAGCAACCCTTGGAAAAGATGGGGAGATGAAGGTCTGCCCCTCTTTTCTCCTCCCCTCTGCTGACTTTGGAGCATTTGATAGATCAGCGCTGAAAGTGTGAGAGAGTGGGGAAAGCAATTCTGGTGTCCAGCTATTGTGGAAACAAAACACAAGTGAATTTTCTGGAGAGGTCTGAGAACTGGAGCATGGGTCCATTTGAGCTAAGGCAGAAAAAGGAGAGGAAACCTATGGGACAAGACACTTCTTTGTTTAAGCAATCATGAATTAAGCAGAGGACTTTAATTAATTTGTGTTTTATTTATTTTGTTCTGTTCTGTAGGTATATATAGATATTTGGTCTTGGGTTCCACTTCCACACATCTCCAGATATAGTATTTCTTAGCTTGCTTTCTAAATACCAAAGCTATAAAAGCTTGTTACAAGCATAAGCTTTAGAGGGAAAGACCTGGATTTACTTATTTTTATTTTTTAAGTTTATTTACTTATTTTGAGAGAGAGAGACACACACACAGAGAAAGAGAGAGAGAGAGAGAGAGAGAGAGAATGAGCAGGGGAGGGGCAGAGAGAGGGAGAGAGAGAATCCCAAACAGGCATTGCACTGTCAGCACAGAGCCTTATGTGGGGAACAATGTCAGGAACTGTGAGCTCATGACCATGAGATCATGACCTGAGCCAAAATCAAGTGTTGGACACTTAACCGACTGAGTCACCCAGGTGTCCCTAAAGACCTGAGTTTAAATCCCAAATCTGTCATTAACTATCTGGTTGACCATTGGTCCTTGAGCCATAAATAGCTGATTTCAGTCCTGACTCTGCCATCTACTAGTTCAGTGACCCAAGACAAGTTGCTTAAACTTCCTAAGTATCAATTTCCTCATGTGTAAAATGAAGAAAACCATAGTACCTAATAATAGGATTGTGGTAAGGATTTCATTAAATAATGCATGTGCACTTATAGAACTTTCAGAACTGAGATTTATGTACAATAAATGCTCAGTAAACACTAATATTTAAAACTCATTCTATGAGTTTAAGTACACATAAATGCCTGGGGAGAAAATCTGCCATCTAGTATAGTATTTATTCTGAGTGACACTTGGTAGGTGCTATGTCAAGTGAAGTGTGATACCCCTCTTCTGCATTCCCCAAAGCACATGCATGTGCATAAATACCCACAACCACACATGCACAAACATATCCCAGAAATTTTAACCTTTATAGCAGAGATGCTGATATATGGATTACACCTGTAAGTAACAGGCCATGGTGGTGATTTCAGTAATTGAACCTAGGCTGAATCAAAACTATTCCCTAAAATTCTAAACTAGAGTAATAAACATTGTCTTAGATGCCTTCTCTCACCAAGCATGTGTACTTGAAGAAGTCATATAATACTGTTTTCATATTCTGTCAAATTTGGCAACTTCATGTCAAAACAAACACTAATTAATAGATGACATTTGACCCCCCTCATTGTGATTCTTGGAAGCCAAACTGTGGGGTAATTTACCTATGTTTGAAAAAAAAAGAATAAAAGAAACTCTTGAAGACTTCTCTCCCCTCAGATGCCTTGGCAAACCATTTAAGTTAGGTTTTGATCACTAATGGTGATATTTCTGTTCAAGCATAATGAGGTATGTCTGTACATATGTGAGGCCCCAGGAGGCAAGAGCTCTCAGACAACACTGAAGCTTTGGTTAGACCTTCCCAGGAAACCACACAATCCTCATGGGCCACTGGGAATAGCTTTAGATTTTCACAGATGTGACTGCTTCAGAATGGTGAACTTTTTTCAGTTAATATAATCAATTCCAGCCAATTCTCTTTGCCCTCCTTTATTCCCCGCAAGGGAATATGCTTGTAAAAATCAGAATTGTCCAAACAAGAGCAGGAAGACATGGCAGCGCAGAGAGGGGACACAGAATCAGAGGAAAGAGAGAATGAAAGAGAGCAAGTAACCATATTGTGATTGTTTATAACTGCTTTCTCTTAAATGTGTCAGTGATCGGAAAGTCTCTGTGACTAATATTATAGTTCCCATTCATTTCTTGTGACTATAGCTAGCAGCAGATGTTCATTGATGCCCATTTCAGGCTGGCATATGACCCCTCTCCTTTGTTAGAATCTGATATATGAACACAATGGCACTGAACGTAGAAGCTACTTAGCTAGTAATTCTATTACCCAAAACAATGTCACCTTTTCAACTGTGGTTGCAACAAATCAACTAGTTGCTGTGGGCAATTGATAAAAGCACAATGTTTGAGTTTTGAGAGTTGTTTATAACACTCTATGGAAGAGATGGCTGAACTATGGATGGAGGAGGAAACATGAGCTCTGAAAGAAATAACCACAGAGATATTTTATAGTTTACTTTCTTGAGTAGACTCAAGATTGCTCAATGGCATGCCTTGGGAAACTAAACTCCTTAAGGCTAATTTAGCACAAATGCACTTTTTAATCCATATATACAATTATAATTCTGACGACTCAAGTGGCAGATGAGGAGTCATGCCACACAGATTTCTGTTCAAGGTGAGACTCATTGCTCAGCTGTAGGGAGTTTGGCCAATTACCAACCTCCAGCTGTCAGTTCCTTCAGGATGGATCGGTTGCAAGGAGCCTCCTCACCTGAGGCCATAACCTACACTTGGTGACTGAGTGCGCACAGACGTGTGTGTGTGTGAGTGTGTGTGTGCACACGTGTGCACACGCACAAGTGCTGGGGGAAGGGAGAGTATAAAGATTCAGCTATTTTGGTCCAAAATGTATAGAGACATCTCTGACAAGCAATGTCTGTTCCAGATGACCCCCACCCTATCCCTGGCTTAGGTTGGGTCAGGATTTTTGGAGCCAAATGGAAGTTTGTCATATCTCTCTGCCCAACTGTTCTCCCACCTTCTAACTTTCACAGGTGTTGATCACTAATTAACACCTTGCACCCCAAATCCATGTCAGTATCTGCTTCTGGAGATCCTGATCTGCACCTAGACATAGTTGTAATTTATCACTAGAACATTGGTTTTCATTTTCTTCTTTCCAGAATCTAAAGGGCCCTTAGGGCTCTATGGTACACAGTTTGAAGCCACTTCACCAAGATCAGAAGCAGAAGTAATATGAATTTCACAACTGTTTCGCTGGTAATTGATGTTACTTCAGTGAGGGCAGGGTTAGTCTATGAAGGATAAGTGAGGGCTTGGAAATTAGTCTATCAACTTTTTCAGGAATGGACTTAAGAATGGAAATACTGTATGAACAACATAACCCCTCACTTCAAGAGAAGCACAGCCTAGGAAAGTTTAAGAGACTAAGCACCCAAGTTAACTCTGACAAAAGAAAAAAAAAGTAAGAAAAGTATAGGATTGGGGGAAATAGGGTGGATGGAATACAGATAGGGAGACATTGTAGAGGACAGATGGGGAAGAAAGAGGAAAATGATGAAGTCACACCAGTTTAACATCCAAAGACATCAGATACTTCACGGGAGGAGAAATTTTTCTCTTGATCCAATTTCATATTAGTGTTTTGAGACTAGGTTGTATTTTTAAGAAAACTCATTAAACATTGCATATAAGCATGGGTAAAATATGGGCACCTGGGTGGTTCAGTCAGTTAAGCATCTGACTCTTGGTTTTGGCTCAGGTCATTGTCTCACAGTTTGTGGGTTTGAGCCCTGCATTGGGTTCTGCCCTGGAAGCACAGAGCCTACTTGGGATTCCCTCTCCCTCTCTCTTTGCCCCTTCTCTGCTCACTCTCTCTCTCAAAAATGAATAAGTAAACCTTAAAAAATGAGTAAAATAGGGGAAAAAGAAGGAAAGATGAGGATACTTTTCACTCACCTTAAAGAGTTTGTGGTGACTTTCCATCTAATTCAGAACAGCATCCTTTTCTTGTGTCTCCTCATTTACTACCTCTTCTTTAGGCTCCCCTCACTTTTTTAAACCTTACTAAGCATGGATTCCATACTTTCACCCATATGTGTAAGCATTCCTTCTGTTCAGGAGAACAGCCCTTTGCATTTTGTTCCTTCAGTCCAGGCAGATGGGGGCAGAGCAGCCAAACCAGCGCAGTCAGTGATTTGGATGAAATCCAGTTAACTTCTGGGGTCCTTATATTGTATTGAAGTGAATGCTAGCCAATGTCACATAAGAATATATACAAATTCAGTGCAAACATGAGGGCATATCAGAAGAAAAGAACCAGTGAAACTGTAGTATTGAGGAATGTTTCATAAATGAATTGGTTCAACAGAATTTAAGTTAAATCTGTTTGAAGGAAAGTAGCTTAAGTAATAAATACAGAGAAAGACAGAAGAAGCTAGGAAAGATGAAAAACAAACAAGAGAATAAACAGATTGGGAAAATCTTAAGAATTATTAATGAATAAAAAGGTAGGAAAAACAAGACAGGCTAATAAACAACTTCTTTTATCGCTAAAGTCTTTACTTTTTAGTGTACTTTAACCTATTTTCTCATTTTTATCTTACAACATCCTATGAAAACTGGAGGAGAAGTAATTTTTGTCTTCATTTTTAAATGAGAATAGTGAGGTTTGGAGAGGATAAAAAAATCATTTTTATAAACTTTGCCACTAGTTAGTGAAAATGCTGGATCCATGTCTCATTCTCTTGATTCTGAGCCTAAGATCTCTTCTCATTAGACCTTGATTAATGTCTTCTGGGACTGAGGAAAGTGAATACTGAGCTGCCAGGTCCCCCATTCTTTATACAACCCAAAGAAAACTTGAAAGAAAATAAAGAACTTTGTCCTTAGAAATAAGCCATCTGTTACAGAGCAGAGCAAAACAGGCAGGCATTTGTGAGCCTCAGATCACTTCTGCCAGGGTCTAGCTGGGCAGCCTCTGTTGCAAGCTGTTTAATCTCTAATTCGGAATGGTGTAAGGGTTGTCTGAGCAGCAACAGGGTGAAGAAATCAGGACAGAAGGTCCAGAAAAGCATTCAAGGTGGAAGTTAAGCAAGGGCAATAAGGCAAGTGCCCAGTGGAAAAAACTGGTGTCACAAGATAATATTTTGATATATTAATCAGTGTGTTTCTCCTTCCCAGGCTCCTTCTCTGAGATATTACCAAAGAAAACACCAAAAGAAAAAATAGAAGACTTAAATCTCAACTTTTGAGTGTCAAAATAAACTTTTAAATATTGTGGCAGAGACTGGTGTGAGACAAAAAGAAGTATGAGTTTCAAAAGCCTTGGTTTTGCTATCCAAAACCCACAGCCCTGAGGGACCCAAGCCATAGAGTTTATGCACTAAGCAATAGATGAGAAAGAATACCAAGTCAACAAGAGCTAGTTTTTCTCCTCTTTCCTTGCCCCTATCCCAGCAAGATTAATTTTCTCCAGGCTGCAATAGACAGTTAAACCAGGGGAAAACTAGATTTTATACACCTGGCTGTCCATGACAAGGTGTGCTGTTCCTCTGCTCTCCTCTCTCCAGCTGAGACCAGGGGCCAGAACTTTAGAAACACAGAGAAATGTAGGAGGTCTGATGGTGGCATTGATGGGTACATTGCTTGCTAATTGGACTTGGAAGAGTCAGGTAGCCTTGGCTGCCTCCTCTGTGCCATGCAGAACAGTGAGAGGACTATACAGACTCCCATTCAGTATTAAGTAAGCTTATGAAGATTGTGTCCTAGGCATAGTGTGAGGAAACTCAGAACTTTTGCCTTGTGCCTGAAAGTAGTATAAATTCAGCCTGAAGAGTAGTCTGAAGACTTGCAGTCTGAAAAGGGAAATGTATTATTTATGTCTTCTATTTTCTGTATTCTGATGCTTTGACATGAGGAGTCATGCTAACTCTGGAGGGACTGTCCTTCCCAGGGTTAGCCAATTTCTAAAGATAGGAAACAACTTGCAGTCTAAGGAACCAGTTTTTAAAATGCAAATGAACAAATCCAGGGCCCATACTCCCAACTACCTTCCTTTATTGGATCCTGACACTCCAGGCCACTATCTCCCTACACTAATCACTCCAGAGCCAGGTACTAGCCAACTTATGTCCTAGAACACACTAAAGTTATTCAAATAAGCCAATCCTAAGCCTGTTTAACCTACCTTGACTATTTCTTCCTACAGAAACCACAGTAAAGTCTGTTGCCCGTGGTTCCTACCTTCCTGTGCCTCCTGATGACCCTGATGCTTCCCCAGGTGGCAGCCCAGGGCACATGAATGTTCTTTCCTCTCAGAATCTGTGAGCATAACAACTTATCTTTATAATGGCAGTCATCTTTGGATCTATTGACTTCACCATATCTAAATAATAATGTAACCTATATTAAAACAAGGAGTGTATTATAGATCAACAAACAGAAGCAATTTAAAGGTTAGTGGACACATGAAGAGAGGGAACTAGCCACTCCCTATTTGATGTATGTCACTGTGAGAGCCTTCCAAAATTGAGCCACAACCTGGTAAAGGAAGGAAGCATCACGAGTTGATAAAGAAAGCCTTAAAATCAATGAGGTAATCTCGCATTTATTATGAATAAGCTGAGATGAATCTGAATTGGCTAAGATTTAGTTTTTACCACCCACCACAATGTAGGTCTGAAACAGAAATTAGTTTAAGTTATAGAAAAGTAAAGAAAGTTATATTTCCAGTGACTATGAGCTTATAGACTATAATTTGGGTACTGGAATGTATAAAAGAAAGATTCGGAATATAAGAAGAATGCAGTTCACTGAAGAAGTTGGCAAACTATGGCCCATGGGCCAAAATAAGGAAATCTCTTAATATATGACAGCATGGATGAACCTTGAGGGCATAAGTGAAATAAGCCAGTCAAGGAAGGATGAGACAGAGAGAGAGAGAGGGAAAGAATGAGTGTGGGGGAGGGGCAGAAGGAGTGGGAAAGAGAGAGAAAATCCCAAACAGGCTCCACACTGTGAACACAGAGCCTCATGCAGGTCTCAAACTCATGAACTGTGAGATCATGATCTGAGCTGAAACCAGGAGTTGGACTTTAACCACCTGAGCCAAGGCGCCCCATGCATGATTCCACTTATAAGAGATATCAACAGTAAACAAACTTACAGAAGTTAAGAAGAGAATAGTTGTTATCAGCTGCTAGGGAAAAAGAGGGGAAAGGGGAAGTTGTTAATCCACTTGTATAAAATTTCAATTATGCAAGATGAATAAGTTCTAGAAATCTTTTGTACAAGAGATCCATTGTGCCTACAGAAAACAAAACTATATGGTACACTTCACAATCTGTTAAAAAGGTAGATATTATGTTAAGTGTGTTGACCACAATAAAATCTTTTTAAAAATTGTCTAGCTTAAAATGCCAATAGTGCTGAAGTTGAGGAAGCCTAATTTAGACTTCCGGAGTTCAATTTCTGTAAGCCATGTATGTGTTTCACCTCACACCAGTTTTCCCAAGATAAAATGAGACTAATACGTAAAAGATCCCATATAGTAGTAGAAATTAGTAGAAATAAGTAGAAATACTAATTGACTATGATAATATTGTAAAACACTAAGTATTCCTGTCATCATATTCAATAGGCCACAACTGATCTTTTTCCAGATTATTCCATTTTACTGAATCTAGTCTTAATACTGAAATTAATCATGTCCTAACCTGGTTCAGGGAACATAACTCTGCTTTACCATTTATTATATCACATTAGTTATGCATCTCCTTATATATACTATCTTTCTCCTTGATAGTCTGGATTATACTTCACTTCCATGGTCCTAGCCCAAATTCAAAACTCAATAAGTGGTAGGAGCAGGTTATTTGAAATGTCCAGTTATGAATGGATGTGAATTGTTGAAACCATTGTATAACTTAGGAATGCTTTCAACTGCAGATCCTTCCAGACCTGATTTACACTGGACCCAAAGAAGGGTTGATTTCACTCTATAGCAAGAAGTCTGAGCCTGGAAGCAGGTATCAGCACTAACATCTCTTGGTTCTTTGGTTTTCCCTTAAGGCGGGTCTTTTCAGCTCCAGGTACCTTTGACTATGCTCAAGGTAGAAAGTAGAGGTAAGTATGGAGTGTTGCTTAGGCTGCATCCATACTATAATTTCAATAAACAATAACTTTCCTAATCTGGAAGTAGGTTACATACAAACTCTACACTGTAAAAACAACAACAACAACAACAAAAGCTGTGAAAGGGAATATGCGTATTTCCTATCTCTATATTAGAAATTGCAAGGGAGGAAGCTGCTGACAGTGGCTTCTGGAAAGCCATCCACACTACATTTCTTGGGTATTCAGGCCTTGTAGTCCATTTTGAAATAAACCTGATATTCATGGAGCTTGGAATTAAAAAGAAAAGTAAGACATTAAAAGTAGTTATAGATCTGAGAAATAACACTGACATTCTAGTTAAAGATGAGAGCTTCTCTAATTTTATCTTGTCTCTAAATATAAAATGAATCCCAAAAGGTTTACTGTAACATGTAACATGTTTGCCTACATGTTACATAGCAATGTACCAAGAACAAAGAAATTTCAATTTCATGTTTTAAAAACATATCAATATGTTTATAGCTTGTTATTTTAAGTAAAATTAATAATAAAGAAGGAATAACAAGCCTTTGTGACTTGTGGGGACTCTAGTATATAATTCCTATTCCCATTTGGGAGGTAACACCCAATGATACAATAGTGAGAGACATAATCTCTTTCCTTTCTATGATGAACATAAACAGAAAAGAGTTTCCTTCTCCCCATGGCTTCACAGCAGGGCGCAAGCAGCCACAAGACCTGGTCTCTACCAGGGGGATCGTGCCTGGGACTTTGAGTTCCTTAACGGAAGGAGAGGTAGGATTTATTCATAGTGGCTGTGAGAAGGACCAGCAGCAGTGGGTCTCTGCAGCAGCACACAGCTGTTCTGTTCTTGCCAGACAGTTCCTGTAAAAATATCCTTGATGCATATGTTGTGCTCTTGCTGGTTTTTTCCCTTTGTTTAAAATATCCTAGGTCAGTTGTAGGTTTGCAAATAAGAACCCTGACTGATAGCACAACTATTGGCAGAGATATATGGTTCTGGTTGCAAACAAGGTCAAATAGTTTGTGAAATTATATGACAAAAACAGGTTTGCGTCCCATGTTTTGTTTTTTTTTTCTCCTTGAAAACTAAAGGTAAGATTATTAGTAATAAGTAGACAAAAAAGCCCTAGAAGGAAGAAAGGAAATATAAATAGTCTCCAATCTGGCATCTTGAAATTTGAGGCTTGTATACTATGAACAAAACAAACTCCTCCTGCTCCTGTGAATTCTTTGTACATTTTCCCCTTAATTCCTTATCAAGCAATGCGTTTGTCGATTAGCCAAGACCATACACAAAATATATTTCCTTGGTTCCTTTCATTAAGTTTTTCCATTGCGCTTACCAGTTGAGAAGTTAACAAGAACTGAATCTCCTGCCCAAGCATAGCAAATACATAACACTGACAAGAACGGCATTGATAAAGCTAGTATAGATGAAGCTGGGGACTCATGAATCAGAGCTAACATACACGACGATAATGGAAATATCTTATCCACATCTGATTTGCTCACACATAGTTATTTAGATAACAAATCACACGCTCCCGGACAGAGAGCCTCCAATTTGATTTCAATCGCGTGGTCCAAGTAAATACGAAATGACTGCGAGCCAAGCAGACATACATCTCTTCTATCTCCTCATTGTGATCAGTCTCTGTGTTGGCGAAAATGGGAATGAAAAGGCATTTTCTCCCACCTTGTTTAGTACACAATTACATGGTTTAAAGAAGATAAGAATTTCACATCGTTAGAACGATGACATTACTCATGATTCTCTGAGGCCCTAAAGTATTCCCTCTACCCCAAATGTAGGCACAACAAAATAGAACCAGTAAGAATGAAAAATCTTAATTGTTTCATGTTCTTTAATTTTGGGTTTAATGGCACAGGCTGTGTGCCACTGAGTAAAATACTCATTTGTAGAAAAAGACTGCATGACATATTTCTGAAGAAGGACAATTTAAACTAATTCTAAGAAAACGCGTACATACTGCACATGCCATAAAATAAACAACCCACTTAGAAACCAAATGAGCAATGGGGGTGAGTTATGATTGCCCTGGGAGTCTTGGTTTTACTTTGCCTTGCCCTGGTAGGTATAAATGATTGCTTTAGCATAGATATTGACAAACGGATATAGTGCTGTGGTTAGGCCCCAAGGGTTCAAAGAAATGATGTTGCTGTGAAAATACTCAGCTGAGTAACAGGAAGTGTCCATGGGTGCATTTGCTCACTCATTCATCACCCCTGGGCACTGATCTCTGCTAACGCACCTGCCTCACTCTAGCACCTGTTTATGTCCTTGGCTGCAAGCAAGCAAGCAAGCAAGCAGTTGTTCCATGATGACTTTCAGTCACCTCAGAATTTTGTCTCCCTTCTCTGTTGTAAACTCATCCATTTTGTAAACCTTTCCAGATCAAGTCCAATCCATTCACATTGTTCCTTTGGGAATATCTTTGCTACTGATGGCAGTGGGTGGAGAAAAAGTCCCGCTGCTATTTTATGAATGTGTCTTGATCCTGACTTTTCCAGTTGATGAGAAATTCCTTGAGGATGGGGTTCCATCTCTCCTTGGTGACACAACAGAAATACATAGAACATAGCCCATCAGGGAAAAGTCATTTCATAGAACAGAATCATTCCTACTTTCTGTTTCTAGTTGCCCAGAATCTTACCCAGGTCAATCCCTGCTACTTGCTGAGAACCCTCATTCCCTCTGTCTCGTTGCCTGTTGATTCACATACCACAAAAATATGACAATTTACAACTTTTGCAGGCATTTGGGACAAATCATTCCTGGAGGTTTCAAACTGTTAATGGAGATGTAGCTATTTCAAACTAAGTCTTATCTGTAATCTTAATAAAACACTGAGCACAAACTTCAACTGATCTTTAATTGTGTTTATTTGCTTAACACATACCCACTAGGGCTGGTCCCATGTTTGCTTTATTTACCTTTGTATCTCCAAAGTGAGCCTAGAAACAAGTGTGCCATAGACCCTATCTATTCATATATTCAGCAAATATGGTGAGCATCCACTAAAGGCCAGCACTATTCAAGGTGCTAAGAAGACAGTAGTGAACAAAAAATACACATATTCCGATATCTTGAGCTTAGATTTTGGCTAATAAAAGAGTAAGAACTGAGACTTAGCAATACTTACTCTATGCCTGATACATTTTTAAGTGCATTACATATATTTTAGACATTTTTTTTTTCAACGTTTATTTATTTTTGGGACAGAGAGAGACAGAGCATGAACGGGGGAGGGGCAGAGAGAGAGGGAGACACAGAATCGGAAACAGGCTCCAGGCTCCGAGCCATCAGCCCAGAGCCTGACGCGGGGCTCGAACTCACGGACCGTGAGATCGTGACCTGGATGAAGTCGGATGCCTACCCGACTGCGCCACCCAGGCGCCCCATAGACATTTAATCCTTGTACTAACCTACAAGTTAGATACCATTAAATATCCCCAGGGGTGAATATCCCCTGGGTGGCTCAGTTGGTTAATCATTCGACTTTGGCTCAGGTCATGATCTCGTGGTTCATGAGTTTGAGCCCCACATCAGGCTCTGTGCTGACAGCTCAGAACCTGGAGCCTGCTTTGGATTCTGTGTCTCCTTCTCTCTCCCTGCCCTCCCCCACTTATGCTTTGTCTCTCTTTCTCTCTCAAAAATAAATAAACATTAAAAATTAAAATAAAAAAATAAATAGCCACAATTTCAGATGTGAACACTGAGGCACTTTGTTGAATAAATAAAACATATATAGCAATTATATGTTATGTTTTTTACCACATAATATTTAGCATTATTTTTATTAAGTGACATAATATACATATACATAAATAATACAATAACATATAATATGTAACATGTTATATATACTATATAGGTGAATAAATATTTACACATACACACGTATAACACTGATAAAAATGAAGCTGCTCTAGTTCAAGTGTGTGGTGGTTGAAGCTTTCTCCTTATCCTCACCCACCTTCCCCATATCCCCTGAGGCACCTCCTTAGAGCTCAGTTTGAAAACCACTCATGTAGCCCTAGCTCTTCACTCCATATGGAGAGATGTTGAGTTTCAGAGAGGGGAAGTGACTTATTTAAGGGCTCACAGCTAATTAAAGACTGAGCCAAGACCAGAACTCTCTAATTTTCAGACAAAAAGCTTAAGCTCAGGATACTGTCATTTACCCAAGAGCTTTCTGGAAGTAAGTAGTGAAACTAGAATTACCTTATTGATTTGCCTGCTTCTTCCTGGGTCATTTCATGAAGCCCCTGACATTCTGGTTACAACTTCCCTTTACAGACATGTCTATTGGCATCCTCAGTGCAAGACTTTATGCTCTGGCCTCATAGCTTGTCATCCCCCAAATAGACTGACAACCTGCTCTCACACAGCCTGCCTTTGTAGTTTTTCTCTTTTGCTGCCCATAATGTGCTTCCCTCCATCTATACATGCCAAACTCCTAGTCACCCTGCTAGAACCAGCACTGGTTTTACTCCCTTTTGAAGACTTTCAGTGGTCTATACCCCAAACCTATTTCATGTATGCAGGGCCAGCTTCATGGATGTGCAGCCCAAGCAACCTGCATGTGGTTTAATGTATTTTGAAATTCTTAAGAATTCGTGAACAGGGGCACCTGGATGTCTAAGTTGGTTAAGCATCCAACTTTGGCTCTGGTCATGGTCACATGGTTTGTGAGTTTGAGCCCCACATAGGGCCCTGTGCTGGCAGCTCATAGCCCGGAGTCTGCTTCAGATTCTGTGTCTCCCTCTCTCTCTCAGCCCCTCCCTGCCAGCTCTCTTTTTCTCTCTCTCAAAAAAAATTAATAAATGTAAAAAATAATAAAAAAATGAATTTGTGAACAAAGTCCCTGCATTTTCATTTGTACTGGACACTGAAACTTATGTAGCCAGTCCTGTATGTTGTATGTGTAGACATCTATTACAATGGGTAACACTTGAGAAATAGTCTGTCTCCTGTGATGGATTATGATCTCCTTGAAGCCAGGGACTGGTCCTATTCATTATTGTATCCTCAACACCAATGAACCACTGATGAAGTCCAAGGTTCAATAATGCCCTCCTTTTCATTCCTAAGAATATCCTAATTAGAAGAAAGTGCTTAACCTCTAGGAAAGAACTTAACTCTAGGCAATCTGAGTATTCATTCCAGGACGTGGATCATTGTCTTCCCAATGTTGAAACTATTAGCATTCAGTCATATTCTAGGAACACATTGAAGGCATGTGCCTAATACTTCTACTTCCATTGCTTCCAAAATAAGTATACTGAGGAGAATAGGAAATGTTTTACTTGCATAGAGGAGCTAAGAACATTACAGAGCAACAGGAGTTGGCATCCATCAGGTGGGGGTTAGGTTCAGAGATAAGACTGTAATATGATCACATCAACTTCTTTAACTAGTGACATTCTTAAAGATTATGATTGAGCAAAAATAACTGCCTTACATGAAGCAGACTTTTCTAAATAAGTCCCCTTTGCCATATAGTTTAGTATGGATACCTTGTCATGCTTTTTTTTCATTTTTTATTAAATAGAGCTTTCACATTCCATTTAGAAACAGAGAGAGGGACTGGAAGAGGTGAACTAGTTTAAGAAAAGGAAACAGATTAGAAGGAAAAGGAATGATGGTAATGATACTATCACCCAGGCTTCATTGATAACATCACTAAGAACTAGACCAGCAAAAAACAGGAGCCCAGGTTGGATAATCGAGACAATGGCAGGGTCAGCAGCTGGCAGATGAAGCATGTAGTCAGCCTCAAGGATCACATCAGCTGAGCATCTACACCTCAGCATGATGACAGCTACATAGAGATTCTGCCTTCAATGTCATCTCCAAATCACTGAACATTTACTCAAAATCCTGACAATGCAAGCCTCATACTAGGGGCTGGGAATATGGAGTTTAGGAAAACATAGGTCCAGTCCTCAGTGTGTAGGTTCAGGGCTGAGATCCTGAGTTCAAAATACTGCATTTGAAACCTGGCTTGGCCACTTACTGGCTGAGAAACCTTGGGCAAGTTACTTAACCACTCTGTGCCTCAGTTTCCTCATCTGTAAGATCTGATAGTTATATTATTATTACGAAGATTTCTCCTGAGGATTAATTTCAGTTAATATATAAAAGCACTTGGAATAAAATGCTAGCAACACAGAAATGAAATATATTAATACTTTTAGCCAGTTGTCAGTGGCTAGGGAAGATAGTATAGAAGACTTTAACATGTGAAGGTTGAAGCCAAATCCCTGAAGTCTGGAGTGACACACCATTAACAACAGATTAAATGACAAGCAGGTTTAACAGCAATGGTTGTGGATCATGTAATTATGACACAAAAGAGGTGCATTACTAGACTTAATTTCCAGAAGCTATTGAATTCAATCACACACAATGTGGTTTTGGAGGGACTTGGCCTATATGCTTTCCAAGGACAATTCTGGTCAGAGATAAGATAGTGAAGAGTGAGAGAAAAGTGTGGAGAAGGTTGTCTCCAGTTCCTAATTTTGGGTCTATACAGGAGAAGGGGCGATTATTATCTCCTCCATTATGTGTATTCTTGGCAGTAGGGAGGGATTTCTCATAATTCTCTTATCACTTCATCACTGTTTCTATTTCAATAAATATCAACAGACATCAAAGGTCTAAAATAGAAAGAGGAAGGAATTATCACTAATAAATTTCCTCAATGACTGCCTAATGTCTATAGTACATATGGCTACACTGTGACAAGAATTGTGCCCTGGAACCAGCTTGGATTCTACATTGCTATGGCAAGAGATTGCTCTGGTTGGGCTGGTTTCCTCCAAAGGACAAGATATGTGGCCAGCAGACAAGGCACCATTGCCCGATCATGAAAATATTTCTGTTGTTTATGAGTTAATCTGAACTGTTCACGAGTGAAAACACTATTGGTCCTCTGAGTCTAGTTTTTTTCTCATCACTTCTCTCCTTTTCAAGACAGCCAGCTTTCCAATGAAATTCACATCCTAGATAAGACCCTTGCTGCACGGGTAAGATAGCAGACATCAAGGCTCATGGATGATGTAAGTTATGACCAAATCAAAACCACCGCTCTGTGTCCTGTCGAACAGAGATATGACATTTATATTAATATTTGGCTAAGTTTCTCAATTAGTGATTGATGAACTAAGCCTCATCTTCATAGCGAGGTGATGTAATTTTCATCTTTGGATAATGTTTGCATTGTAAATCTTTTAGAGGTCAGGGATGTCACGTTCTTGCCATGTAATAATGTCTCAAAGTGGGACTATAGTGGAAAGAAGTTGTTTTTTTTTTTTTTAAATAGAGTCTGAGAAATAGTGCATTTCATATAAAAATAGTGTAGATCCACATAAAATTTTGAAACACATTGGGTGGGAGCCTGTCAGATAACTAGTTACTGCAGGAGTGAGAAGTGATTACCTTTGCAAAGGTATTTGGGCCCTTTCAAGCCCTCCTGGTTCCTTTTGTCAAAGCATGGCTATAAGGTGGTAAATAAGGTGTTAGGGAGCCCTGGACTTTTACACCATAAACACCTTATAAATAATTAGATGTCCTTTCTCTCTAAAGCCTCATCATTTCCATAGCCTAGCTATGAAAATACATTTCATTTTATTTATTTTTTTTAAAAAATAAAATCTTTTCATTTAATGGCAACTTTAAAACTCAAAGGTGTTCATTTTAGCCTCTTAATAGTCATTTTAAACCAGTTTTCATGGGTCAGAATCCAAAGCAGAGGGATCACTATTTAAGAAAAAGTTTTTTTTCAAATTTCTTAAGTAAGAAATGGATCCAATTTTAACTTAACTCTGAAAAAATTTATTTTCTATTTGCCTTGATTAAATTTTTCTTTAACCTGAGTCTTAAAAATAACATTTACACTGCTGGGCTTGCAAACATTTTCTAGATTTTCTTGGTAACATTTATATATATTATTCCACTGCTTGTACAGCCACAGAAGTGATCCGTTTTTCCTTTGGGCTTTCTCCCCACTTTAGCTTCAGCCAAAAATGAAGTGCTAATCCCACATTTTGGGCAGACATCTTGCCTGTTTCTAAAAACCTCAACCACTAGCTATCATTATCAGAGAGCTTTTAAAATGCCTGTACAGTCACAGGCTATGTAGTGGGAAATGGATCATGAAATATCCAGGAATGCCAACAGCCGTTTTCCTTTCCAAGTTGGAAAGTGCATGTCTTCTAAGCATAAATGAGGAAGGTCTCTTTCTCAGCACTCTACCAGCATCATGACACATTTTGCCTTAATCTTTGTAAACATTTGTCTGTCGCTACCTAAATGTACAAACAAATGAACAAACAAACAAACAAAACCCCCAAATGTGTGTGTTTCCAGCAAAATGTAGCTGCTCTAAACCATATTGCCTTGGGTCAAGAGCACTCTTTTCTATACCACATTCCACCATTTCCTCATGGAGTTCACAAATTGGGTTTTCAAATATAAGAAAATTTCTACACAATGGAAAATGAAGTTCAAGTCTTATCAAAATAACCTAAGACCACCCAAATGATAACAGAGGTTATTAATTCAGATTCTAAAGCAAGTAGTCAGCTGCTACCACTTGTGTTTGGCAAGGAATCAAAGGCAGGCAGGGAAGTTAGAATAATAGCAAAAAAAAAAAAAAAAGTAAGGCTTCAGGTATGTTCTGATTGGAGTTTCTTGGCATGAAAACCTGGAGGAAGCTAACTAGAGGCAGTCATCCTATGTGATTGATTGGGGAGCATATTTGACTTTCTCTGGTTGGTCCTGGATTGGAAGGATGGGATGGAGGAGGGCTAGGGAGGTATACAGTCATTGATCAAGTCTTGATCATTCCAAAACAATTGTTATAGATGTTATAGGATGACTTTCTGTGAGTCTTATGTAGACTAGAGTTTATTGTCATACATGGTCTGGCCATTGTCCATCCATGTATTCAGTATATGGGTCTATATAAAGGAAAGACCCATCTACCAGGGAAGATCTAGAACGACTTCATCCAGTATGGTAGCCACTAGACTTGCTATTGAGCACTTGAAATATAGCTAACCTGGGACTCTGGGGTGGCTCAGTAGGTTGAGCATCCCACTTCGGCTCAGATCATGATCTCACAGTTTGTGGGTTTGAGCCCTATATCTGGCTTTTTGCTGACAGCTCAGAGCCTGAAGCCTGCTTTGGATTCTATGTCTGCCTCCCTCTCTCTCTGCTCCTCCCCTGCTTGTGCTCTGTCTCTCAGTCTCTCAAAAATAAACATTAAAAAAAAAAAAGAAATATAGCTAATCTGAAATGAAATGTGTTGTAAATGTACAATACCAACTGAATTTCAATGCCTCTATATTAAAAAAAAAAAAGAAAAGAAAAAGTACTCAGTAATGATGTTTTTAATATTGAGATGTTAAAATGATAATATTGGGGACATGTTAAGTTAAATAGAATATGCTATTAAGATTAATTTCACCTCTTTCTTTGTATTACTTTTTTAATGTGGCCAGGAAATAATTTTAAATTTCATATATGGGTCACATTTGTGGCTTGCATTGTATTCCTCTTGGGCAGCACAGGAATAGAGGATTGACATAATAAAGTCATAGGGGTGAGGGTGATGTTTTTCCTGGGAAATCCTTTACAAATCATCACATATTATACATTTCCCATAACAAGGGCAGAGCAGCTCATAGTGAGAAGGGACTTTTTTGAACTCAGGTGATGAGCAAAAAAGACTTATTTATTCAAAATATTACTATATAAAAATTTCATAGGCTTGGGTGTATATATCTATATAGAGAACCATAGGATTGGCTCTATACATCTTTGAGGAAATCCTTTTAATGTAACCTTTGATTATATATATACCAAATCATAGAAGAGAAGGATTGAATGGAGGAATTCTTAATGGAGATTAAAAACTAAGAGTTGCTTACTGAATTGATGAGATTATTGTGATATTAAAATTTTCTCTTCTCTAGAGAAAGAAGCTAGCAGCCAAACATGAGAAGAGGAGCCTGGGATTCAGCAAAGACATAGCTGAGCACAGTGTCCACATTTCTGTATGGCAGCCAGCTGGGTGCTGAGGAGGAAGCTATCTTTAGGGGACCCTTAAGGTGGAACTTAAGAAGTAAGTCTAATAACCAGTTTCAACCTCTTTTCCCTTTTTGTGTTGGAGTTCCTTTTTTAAAAATTCTCAAGTCCTGCAGCAAATTGAGGCATTGGGACTGGCATTGACACATATTCAGGGAATGAAAGGAAAGACTTGTAGGGAAGGAAAAATATTTTTCCTCTACTCTTCTTGGTTCTTTGCTGAGAGTCATTCCTCTCACCTTCTGTAATAAGATAGATTAACAGAAGAAAAACAAGCAGAAGTTTAATAATATGTATAACTTATGTTTACATGGGAGAGACCCAGGAAAACTAACTGAAATACCCCAAGCTTCCACCTTTAATACCATTTCCAGCTGAAGACAGAAGAAGATGTTGAGTGTGGGAGATCCAGTTATGGGACATTATGTGGCAAATCACAGTAAAAGTGTAGTTGTTATGCTGATTTAAGTCCTTGGCTTTCCCATGGATCAGAGTTTCCAGAATTCTTCTTCCTGGTACAGAAAAAAAGACACCATTACAAATAAAGATTTCCCTTATAAATGCAAATGTCTCTTACAAAAGGGTATTCTACTTGGTTTTGAGAGCTTCTCCCCTGTCTGCTGGGTTTTGTTTGTTTGTTTGGTTTGTTTTGTGTCTTAAATAACTAGCTCAAAACACAAAAGCATATTTTGGGGGTGGTATATTCTGCTCCCCTTCATACTGCATACACAGTTTGGGTGGATAAAGCACATTCATAAAACCTTTTACTTTCATCCAGGTCCTTTGTAGTGTATTTGTTTAAAAACAAGCATTTAAAAGAAGACACCCAATTTTATTACCACAAAACTATTATCCACTACTGTCTTTCATGAATCTTTTTTCTACTGGCTCAAGAATGCAAAACTACAGCAAGTCTCAAAGGGTTCATAGTGTTGAATGGTTTGCTGTAGATTAAAAATAGCACGGCAGTTTATCTTTGGCTACTGGGGTATTGGTTTACTTTTTTCATAGAAACAGGCTTTAATTACAGAGTAAAGAATAAACTGGACTTGATTGCTCCTTGGAAAGACTGACATTTCAGTTTCTCCCACAAAATACTTATTGATGTTGATGTAAGGGAAAGAGAAGAGTCAGAATACAAAGGAGCTTTGTGTTGCCAGCAGTTGGGAAAGCATCTTTTGTCTTCTCAACTTAGCAGTTTTGATATGGAAGTCAGTGCAAGAGAATAAATATCAAACACAACATTGTCATTTTCAGAATCTCTTTTGTGACTATACTTTAGAAAACACCCATAGTGAGACAATTGAAGTTTTTGAGCTTCTGGAGGAAAAAGAAAACTGACCACATCCCAAATTTATGCTTAGGAAAAGATGTTATTTACAACAATTATAACTGCATTTTCCACACGTGTTGAAAGACAGATAATGATTTAACATCCAAAAAGGAGAGAAAAACCCTTATTCAGAATAATTGGTGACATGTAAACCCCTCTGTGAATGCACTTTTGGTTTAATTAAAATGCATGTGCAGTGGTATATTTCAAAAGAAGAAAAAGTGCTGGGTATTCAGAACTAAAAATGTCAGTAATTCTTTTCCCATACCATGAGGGGTTTCATAACAATTCCTCAGAGTAATATTTCTTGTAGGTAGGTAAACAACTGCTATTGGCTGGATAAAGAAGGTGATGGCAAAGGATCACCTGGAAACAGAAAATGATCCATCTAAAAACAATTCTTTAGTACACAGGTAAAGGGATAACATTAGGAGCAACCATCAAAAGGGCAGTGCAAATGGAGAGATTTTTATGACAAAATATACCTAGCTAGAAATATTTTTGGATTCTGGTTACACATGGCAGCCTCTCAGCTTATTGGTTCTCAAGCCAATACTGTTTTCTGTATTGTCACAGCAAGTCCTAACAAGTTGGAGTGGAGAGAGAAGGAGGGAGAGAGAGAGCGAGAGTGAGAGTGAGAGAGAGAGAGAGAGAGTGTGTGTGTGTGTGTGTGTGTGTGTGTGTGTGTGAGAGAGAGAGATATCTTTCATTGATTCCAGAGAATACAAAAGCAGGACATTTTATTTGTACATTATTTTACAAAATGAGATAAAAATGAAATCAGACACAATATTTAAGAAAATAAAAAGGCAATGTGAGCAATTTCTGAAGTCCACACAATTTCTTAGCATTCCTCAAAAGAGTGTGATATTAGTAGGAAGATATAAAGACTCCAAAACACGAACTCACTCCTAGTCAGTTTAAGCTAGTTCTTGGCACCCTCAAACCCCATCATTCTCAAGTGTGCAGAAGGAAAGCTTTAAATAACTCAGGAAAATGGCAAAGTAGAATATCAGATTTCAAAACATTTCATTGCAAATCAACCTAAAGGAACAGCATAGAAATCATCATTCTCTAACAGTATTTTCCCCTTAGGTCTGTGGCAGCATGGTAGGACACAACACAAAGCAAATGGAACATACATACTCTTGCTTTTTAAAGACTGCGTCAGTAATTACTTCTTTTTTAAATTGTTGTACTAAGTCAAGTGTTCTTTTATAGACTGGCAAAATAAAATTCTGAAGATAAATAAAATTACTTATATAAATAGCAGGATAGTAGCAATATCCCGTGGTAAAACCCATTTCAGTGATGAATTCCTAATAGAAAACTTGGTAGTGTTAGAATTATATTCAACTAGTTTTTAATCTACAAGCTATTCTGGTTATTCAGCGTGAGTTCCAGAAATATTATTTATTTAAAGGTAGATTTAAGAAATTGTTGAAATAAGTCATACAGAGAAAGACAGATATCATATGTCTTCACTCCTATGTGGATCTTGAGAAAGTTAATAGAAGACCATTGGGGAGGGGAAGGAAAAAAAAGGTTAGAGAGGGAGGGAGCGAAAACATAAGAGACACTTAAAAACTGAGAAAAAACTGAGGGTTGATGGGGGGTGGGTGAGGGGTATTGAGGAGGGCACCTGTTGGGATGAGCACTAGGTGTTGTATAGAAACCAATTTGACCATAAATTTCATATTAAAAAAAAAGAAGTTGTTGACAGAGTGGGTTCACTGCTTTAGGATAAATTGAAAAAATGGTGATCATCAAATGTTGTATTGATTGCCTAACTTTCCTAGGTCAACTGACCTCAAAAAGTGTGACTCCCAGATTCTGTCTGTTGTTACCACAGAATTGGGCATATCAACCTAAACCTCTATTACAAGTGGGAAATCCATGAGGAAAAGACAGAACTGTCATTCAGGGAAGGTAACTTGAATTCACACTTTCTGGAATAGCGCCATGGGTCTGAATTCACAGATGCGATGGTACTGTTATGATTACTCAACTCCCTAGGTTACAGTGGCTCAAATTCTGCCACTGGCATTTTAACCTGTGCCCCAACTGTTTTATTTGTAATATTGCCACCTGTGCACTCAGACCAAAACAGAGGGGATGGCTAGAAGCCATAATATTGATGGCCGAGGTCAAAAAAGTCATGAAATTCCATTTGGCTGCCAGTGGAAAGGGTTCTTATCTCTGAACTAATCTCAAAGCAATAACTACCTTCTCATTAAAGAGTTGTAACTATACCCTTGAAACAAACACCCTCCTACTATAGACATGCTATGCTGCCAGTCACTAGCTTAACAAATGTGATCTCTTTTACTCTGTAAGTAGCATTAACCACCTGAGAAGACTCATTTGCTATATTTCCTAAAATTCTGTATATGTAAGTCTGTGACCTAACCAATAGATTACAGAGGCTTAGATGAGGTATCTGATCAGTTCAGAGCAAATAATTTCTCTCTGATTGAATAATATATGATTTATATAATCATTTCCTTATGATATGTGGTAAATGGTGAAAAATATAAAGGAAGATCAGATTGGGAAGTGCTTATTTTTTATACTATGGTCAGGAAGAGGCCCTTTCATTTTGAATCTTATATATGAAGCTTTGAAACATACAAAACTTTAAGAAGAGAAAGTGTCTTAGAATCTGATCAAAATATGAAAACACTTGTGGTTTTTCATATGAGACTAACTAGCAAATTTGGTTCAGTTGCAACACATATAATAGGAATAAGGTATTTAACTGAAAATCATACATTACATTATCTTAGGGCATATACCAAAGTCCAGCAACAGAGAACTTATCTTCAGTGGCAGTAAACATTATAACTACTGAAGTTAAAGGTTTTGTTTTTGTTTTCCCAGAAAAAAATAGAAAAACCTTTCTTAAACGTGGCAGTGTTTTGATGGAGGTCTCCTAGAAGTTTGGATGATCTTGATCCAGTCAATTTACCTCACTGGACCCCAACTTCCATATTAATAAAGCAAAAGAAATTATCCAGTTGGTCTCTGAGTTTCTTTTTATCATCAAGAGCCCTTGATTCCAAGATATTCCCAGTTGCCAATACAGTATCATATTACAAAGAAAACAATAAGCACAGTTAAGATATTAAAGTAATACTCATGCTTTATCTCCTTGTGACTTGGCCATTGCCTCTACTGGCAGTGGGTACATAGCATTCTGTTTGTGTATCATTAAAAAAATACTGGTTATGACTTCCTGTAACATAAAATTGGAATCTTTAAAGGAGATCTTTTAAGTATTTATCCTTGGTAAATAAAACAGATCTTGGTATAGGTGCTTATTCACTGTCAAAGTAGGTATGAAATCTTTTAGTGAAAAGTTAATGGTATAGGAACTGCTTGTGAATCCATAGGCTAAACTAAAAGATGGTTTTGTTTCAGTAGTACTTAATATCCTGAATTAGAATTTAAATTATGCTGTATTTGGAATACTTATCAATATATTAAGTGCATATAAAATCATGCTGAGAATGTGCAAAGATTTCAGCACAGCTTAATTTTTATTTCACTGCATGAATTCCTTTTTGTTCTTGTTGAAATTCTGTAAAGCTTCTAAATTGTCCCTATTTCCTATAGCACAGTTAGCATGTCTTCTTGGGAATAGAAGGGATACCAGACCTATTCTTCCCTTCAAAGCCAACAAATATCAAAGCCAAAATGAAGTTAGGTAAGGTGTGAGCAGTAATGAGGCTGAGATAACAATTGTGTGTTTGCCATAAGAAATAAGTCTAGTATAGCTGAATAGTATACTGGTAGACAGCTAGATTTCTAGAAGTTGCAAGCAGGGTTGTATGTGCAAAGTTTATCAGGGGAAAGGAAATGAATAGTTGTGTTTTTTTTTTTATGTTTATTCACCTTTTGAGAGAAAGACAGGGCACAAGTGGAGGAGGAGCAGAGAGAGAGGGAGACAGAAAATCTGAAGCAGGTTCCAGGCTCTGAGCTGTCAGCGCAGAGCCCGACGCAGGGTTCAAACCCGTGAACTGTGAGATCATGACCCAAACTGAAGTCAGACACTTTACCAACTAAGCCACCCATGAACCCTTGAATGGATTTTTTAAATGACACTTTCAATGACCATTTTTGCCCAATTTCATAACCTCACATACCATGAATTTAAGCCAATGAGGACTGAAATTTCTACCTTAAGCAAGTTCTACATATTGGCAAAACTCTTCTTGGGCCCACAGCAAGTCTTTTTGCCTCCTTCAAAGAAGAAAATAGGGGCACCTAAATGGCTTAGTTGGTTAAGCATCCGACTTTGGCTCAAGTCATGATCTTATGGTTTGTGGGTACCTTAGGCTCTGTGCTGACAACTCAGAGCCTGGAGCCTGTTTCAAATTCTGTGTCTCCCTCTCTCTCTGCCCCTCCCTCACTCGCCCTTTGTCTCTTTCTCTCTCTCAAAAATAAATAAACATTAAACTTTTTTAATGAAAAAAGCAACCTATTAACTGTACTTGGAGAATAAATCAGTATCCGATTACATAATTTAGCTTGCAAATTAATTTGTGAATTTCCCCACATTTTTAAAAGGACACGTGTTGAAGTGCTGAACTCCTGTCTCTGGTGGAGCTTTTAGGTCTGTTTTGAGACACGCAGATGCAGGGAGAAAATATGTAAAATAATGAGAAGCATTTTCACAGTATTTAGTGATATTTGCTCTCAGAATTCTATTAATTTAAGAGAATAACTTGCAACTGTTACTGCATTAAGAAGCTTGGCAAGCACCAGAGTGTAATTATTTCTGCTATAGCACTGATACACACAAAAGAAAAGAAACCACTCATGGAATGTGTATATGTATCTATGGCTATCCTTATTTATATTGTTGTGATTTACAGTTCTGATAAATTTGCCTCTTTTCTTTCTCCATGCTGAAGAAGGAAACATACACACATGACATTGCATTTCTGACAATCGGTGTTTCCCTGAAAAGCTAGCCCTAAGGAATCAGGAGATGCTGATTCCTAGAAAAGCTGATAACGAATCCTTAGCCTCTGCCTTATGGATATCTCAAAGATTCACTTTTTCTTGGCAGTATTCATCAGTGTTTGCTTGATGGCTAGGCAGGACAATTCTTCATTGTGTAATACTGACCTGAGCATTGCAGATGCTTCCCATCTCTCACTCTGTTTGCACTAAATGCCAAGAGTCATTATGACTACCCAACACATATGATATCTAAACTATTCTTAGAAATATGTTTGAAGACCACTTCAAATAGATGAAACTTCAAGAGTGATCTTCAGGTTATCCTGACATGATCTGAGGTAGTGCCACTATGCAAATCTTTCTCTTAAGATGCCTCTACAAATATTGTAGAATGTGGTGACTTTTAAAAGCCTCCTTTCCCAAGGGCTTTCTGCAATATGTCTCATATTGTTCAAAGTAATTTCCTGGTGGTTTGTGACTAAGTTAAAGAAAATAAAATGATGGCACTTTCTTTACTGACCCAGGTGGATGCATCATCTCACCCTGCTACCTAGAAAGACTAACACTGAAGAGTTATTTCCAGAATATCTGTTCATCAAGACACACATTTGTGTTGTCCTGAGGTCCAGGAAAGACATCTGTGATTTCGCTTCACCATATATTTTTGGGAACTGAGTCAGGAAGCCAGAAATTAAGGAAGTGGGGACACATGAGGACAGGGGTCAGTTTAAGTTCACCTGAGACCAGTAAAATGAGTTGACAGCTATAAAAAGATTAGGGTTTCAAATAAATTCTGGTGTTCAGTTAATAATAATGTACCAATGTCAATTTCTCACTAGTGCTAGTGGTGTGTATGAATCTGTACAGAATAATTTCTACTACACACTGTGTTCAGTATGTTGTGCTATATGTCACACTTTTGGTAAATATGTTATTGTTACATAAGATGTTAAAAGTGGGGAAAACTGAGTGAGGAGTATAGAAGAAACCCGTGTGTAATCTTTGTAACTTTTCCGTAAATCTATATTTGTTCCAAATTTAAAAATTTATTTAAAAATTGCCCTCTAAACTCATTTTTTTTAACTCACAAAGCCCTATCTCTTTTTCTTCCCATTCTTTCTATTCCTCACTGACCCTACTCCCCAGCTTCCTTTTCTCCTCTCTAGACTTACAGCTCTGTTTTCCCTCTGATATTGCTGCAAAGGTCTCAAATCCCAACCCATTCACTTCTGAGTGCAAGTTTCTCATAAGCACTACAGTTCTAGCCCTGGGCCTTCCCTTGCTTGTTTTCCTTTTTGTGTTTTCTCTCCTTGTTTATTTTTTAAATTGTGTAGGTCTTTATAGAGGAACTTCCCATGCACTTTGTCTTTTGATTCTTAGAATATCCAGGTGAATTGGTCCTTATTATTATTATTATTATTATTTTAATTTTAATTCCAGTGTAGTTGACATATAGTGTTTTATTAGTTTCAGGTATATAATCCAGTGATTCAACAGTTCCATATATTACTCAGTGTTCATTATGATAAGTGTACTCTTTTTTTTTTAATATTTTATTTATTTTTTGAGAGATAGAGAAAGAGTGCATGCACACGAGCAAGGAAAGGGCAGAGAAAAAGAGAGAGGGAGAAACAGAATCCAAAGCAGGCTCCAGGCTCCAAGCCCTCAGAGCCCAACATGGAGCTCAAACTCAGGAACCATGAGATCATGACCTGAGCCAAAGTCAGACACTTAACTGACTGAACCACCTAGGCACCCCATGATAAGTGTACTCTTAATCTCTACCTATTTCACTCATCCTGCCACCTACCTCCTCTAGTAACCAGCAGTTTGTTCTCTGGTTTTTGGTTTGTCTCTGTTTGTTTGTTTGTTTGTTTTCCTTTGCTCCTTTGTTTCATTATTTAAATTTCACATGAGAGAAATCATGTGGTATTTGTCTTTTTTCTGACTACCTTATTGGGTTTAGCATTATAGTCTCAGCTTCACCCACGTGGGTTGCAAATGACAAGAATTCATTCTGTTTTATGATTGAACAATATTCCATTGTGCATATACATATACACACACATATATGTATATACATATATACATGTATATATATGTATAGATGTATGCATATATTTACATCTCTTCCTTATCCATTGATCTATCAATGGACATTTGGGCTACTTCCATAATTTGGTTACTGTAAATAATGTTGCAATAAACATAGGGGTTCATATATCCCTTCAATTTAGTGTTTTGTCATTCTTTGGGTGAATATCCTATAGTGTAATTACTGGATCATAGGCTAATTCTATTTTCAATTTTTTGAGAAATCTCCATATTGTCTTCTATAGTGGGCTCAACAGTGTGCATTCCCACCAACAGTGCACAAGTGTTCCTTTCTCGCTACATCCCTGACAACACTTGTTTTTGATTTTAGTCATTCTGAAAGGTGTGAGGTGATCTCTTTGTGGTTTTGATTTGCATTTCCCTGATGATGAATGACGTTGAGCATCTTTTCATGTGTCTTTTGGCCATTTGCATGTCTTCTTTGGGGAAATGTCTGTTCGTATCTTCTGTTCATTTTTTAATTGGGTTATTATTATTTTTTGGTGTTGAGTTGTATAAGTTCTTTATATATTTTGGATATTAGCCCTTTCTCAAATATGTCATTTTCAAATAACTTCTCCCATTCTTCTCCTATTAGTTTTGTTGATTGTTTCCTTTGCTGTGCAGACGTTTTTATGTTGAAATTGTCCTAATAGTTGGCTTTTGATTTTGTTTTCCTTGCCTCAAGAGATATCTAGAAAGAGGTTATGGTTGATGTCAGTGAAATTACTGCCTATGCTCTCCTCTAGGACTTTTATGGTTTCAGGTCTCACATTTAGGTTCTTAATCCATTTTGAGTTTATTTTTATGTTATAATATAAGAAAGTGGTCCAGTTTTATTGCTTTCCACATAGCTGTCCAGTTTTCCTGACACCATTTATAGAAGAGATGGACTTTTTCCCATTGCATATTCTTGTTGAAGAATAATTGTTGAAGATTAATTGACCATATAATTGTGGGCTTTTTTCTGGGCTTTTTATTCTGTTCTATTGAACTACGTGTCTATTTTTGTGCCAGTACCATACTGTTTTGATTACTACTTATAATATAGCTTATAACTTGAGGTCTGGAATGTGATCCCACCAGTTTTGTTTTCTTTTTCAAGATTGTTTTGGCTATTCAGGGTTTTTTGTGGTTCCATACAAATTTTAGGATTGTTTGTTCTTGTTCTGTGAAACATGCTGTTAGTATTTTGATAGGTACCACATTAAATCTGCAGATTGCTTTAGGTGGTATAGAAATTTTAACAATATTTGTTTTTCCAGTTCTTGAGTATGGAATGTCTTTCCATTTCTTTGTGTTCTGTTCAATTTTTTTCATCAAAGTTTTGTAGTTTTCATAGTACAGGTCTTTCACCTCTTTGGTTAAATTTATTCATTATTTTGGGTGAATTATAAATGAGATTATTTCTTAATTTCTCTTTCTGCCACTTCATTATTAGTGTATAGAAATGCAACAGATTTATTTACATTGATTTTGTATTTTGTGAGCTTACTGAATTCTTTTATCTGTTCTAGTAGTGTTTTAGTAAAATCTTTAGTATTTTCTACATATAGTATCATGTGATCTGTAAATAATGAAAGTTTCACTTCTTCCTTGACAATTTTGTAGCCTTAACTTCTTGTGTTGTCTGATTGCTGTGACTTTATTATAGTCACAGCATAATACTTTCAGTATTATGTTGAATAAAAATGTAGCATAGTACTGTCAGTACTGTGTGGAATAAAATGATGAGAGTAGACAACTTTGTCTAGTTCCTGTCCTTAGGGGAAAAGTTCTCAGTTTTTCCCCTTTGAAAATGATGTTAGCTGTGTTTTTCATAGAAGTCCTTTATTATGTTGAGGCATGTTCCCTCTAAATGTACTTTGCTGAGAGTTTTTATCATGAATGGATGTTGTATTTCATGAAATGCTTTTTCTGCAGCTATTGAAATGATCATATGGTTTTTATCCTTTCTCTTATTGATAGAATGTATCATGTTAATTTATTTGCAATTATTTAACCACCCTAGCATTCCTAACAATAAAGCCCATTTGATCATGGTGAATGCTTTTTAAAATATATTGTTGGATTTGGTTTGCTAATATTTTGTTGAAGATTTTTGCATGTATGTTCATCAGAGATATTGGTCTGTAATTCTATTTTGTTGTGTTGTCTTTATCTGGTTTTGTTACCAAGGTCATACTGGCTTTATAGAATGAATTTGGAAGTTTTCCTTACTCTTCTATTTTTTTGGAATAGTTTGAGAAGAATAGATATTAACTCTTCTTTAGATGTTTAGGAGAATTTACCTGTAAGCTGTCTGGTCCTGGACTCTTGTTTATTCAGTTTTTTTATTGCTGACTCAATTTCTTTGCTGGTGACTACTTTGTTCAAAGTTTCTTTCTACTTCAGTTTTGGTACAGTTTGTTTGTTTTGGAGGTTTTACGTTTCTGAGAATTTATCTATTTCTCCCTAGGTTGTCCAATTTGTTGGCATATAATTTTTCATAATATTCTCTTACATTTGTTTATATGTCTACAGTGCTGATTGTTATTTCTCTTCTCTCAGTCGTCATTTTGTTTATTGAATATTTTTTTCTTTTTCTTTTTTTTTGAGTCTGGCTAGAAAATCAATTTTGTTGATCTTTTCAAAGAAACAGGTCCTTGTTTCATTGATCTGTTTTGTAGTTTTTTTAGTTTCTATATCACTTATTTTTGCTCTAATATTTATTATTCCCTTCCTCCTGCTGTTTTGGGGTTTTGTTCATTGTTCTTTTTCTAGCTCCATTAGGTGTGATGTTTGGTTGTTTATTTAAGATTTTTCTTGCTTCTTGAAATAGGCTCATATTTCTATAATCTTCCCTTTTAGAATCACTTTTACAACACCCCAAAGATTTTGGACCATTGTGGTTTTTCTGTCCATGTATTTTTTTATTTCTTCTTTGATTTTTGCTTTTTTGGTTGACTCATTCATTGTTTAGTAGCATTTTATTTAACCTCCATGTATTTGTGCTTTTTCTAGATTTTTTCTTGTGGTTGATTTCTAGTTTCATAGTGTAGTCATCAGAAATGATGCATGGTATGACTTCGGTTTTGAAAAATTTGTTGAGACTTGTTTTGTGGCTTAATATATGATCTATTCTCAAGAATGTTCAACGTGCACTTGAAAAATTGTATATTCTGCTTTAGGATGGAATGTTCTGAATTAATTTGTTAAATCTGTCTGGTCCAGTGTGTCATTCAAAGACATGATTTCCTTGGTGATTTTCTGTTTGGGTGATCTGTCCATTGATGTAAATATGGTGTTAAAATCTCTACTACTATTTTATTACTATTTATTATCTTCTTTATATATGTTATTCACTGTTTCATGCATTTGGGTACTCCTAGGTTGGATGCATAAATATTTATAATTGTTATATCTTCTTGTTGAATAGTCCCTTTTATTATTATATACTCACCTTCTTTGTCACTTGTTATAGTCTCTTTTTTAAAATTTCTTTTTTTTAATGTAAATGTTGCTACCCAGGAGTTTTTTTCACCTGCATTTGCATAATAAGCATTTCTCCATCCCCTGACTTTCAATCCAAAGGTATCTTAAGTCTGAAATAAATCTCTTGTAAGCAGCACACAGATGGGTATTTTTTTTTTATCCATTCTATCACCCTATATCTTTTGATTGGAGCATTTAGACATTTACATTTGAAGTAATTAGTTATAAGCATGTATGTATTGCCATTTTGTTACTTGTTTTGTGGTTGTTTTTGTCATTCTTCTATGATCCTTTCTTCTCTTGCTCTCTTCTCTCATTGCTTGCTGGCTTTCTTTAATGGTATATTTGGATTCCTTTCTTTTTAATTTTGCTTATCTATTCTGGCTTTTTATTTGTGGTTATCATTTGCCTTGTATACAACATTTTGTGCATATAGAAGTCTATATGAAGTTGTTCATCACTTAAGTTTGAACCCAATATTTACTCCTCTCCCCTCTGTGTTTTAGGTATATGGTATCATATCTTACATTCTTTTATTTTGTGAGTCCTTTGACTGTTTTTTGCAAATATGCTTAATTTTAGTGTTTTTGTGCTTCCTGCTTTTTGTACTCCTATTTATGGTCTTTCTTTTCCACTCAAAGAGTCCCCTTCAACATTTCTTTAGGTTTGGTTTAGTGGTCATGAACTCGTTTAGCTTTTTTTTCAATCTGGGAAACTCCTTATCTATCCTGTTTTGAATGACAGCCTTGCTGGATAGAATATTCTTGGCTGCAGTTTTGTTTTTTTTTGTTTTTTTTTTTTGTTTTTTTTTTGTTTTTTTCTTTTCATCATTCTATATCATGGCATTCCCTTCTGGCCTGCAAAGTTTCTGCTGAAAAATTATCTGATAACCACACAGGGTTTCCCTTTTATGTAACTATCTTCTTTCCTCTTGCTGTTTTTAAATTTTGTCTTTATCACTATTTTTGCCATTTTAATTACTATGTGCCTTGGTGTGGACCTTCTCGCGTTTATTTTATTAGGGATCTCTATGCCTCCTGGATCTGGCTGTTTCCTTCCCCAGATTAGGGAAGTTTTCAGCTATTGTGTATAAAATGAAATTTCTCTTTCTTCTTCTGGGATCCCTATAATACAAATGCTATTATGCGTGAGGAGACCCTGATTTCCCTGTCTATTCTCATTTTGCATTTTTTTTCTTTCACATGATCAGCTTGATGACTTTCCATTGCTCTGTCTTCCAGATTATTAATTATTTCTCCTTCCTCTAGCCTGCTATTTATTCCATCTGGAGTATTTTTAATTTCAAGTATTGTGTTCTTCATGTTTGATTGGTTCTTTTTTTTAATCTCTTTAAGGATCTCACCGATGTCTTCCACTCTTTTCTCAAGTTCAGTGAATATCTTTGTGATCATTAGTTTAAATTCTTTATCAGGCATATTACTGATCTCTGTTTCACTTAGATATCTTGCTGTGATTGGGTCCTGTTCTTTCATTTGGGATATATTCCTCTGTGTCCTCATTTTGTCTGACTCTCTGTGTCTGTTTCTCTGTGTTAGGAAAGTCAGCTATGTTCTTTGCTCTTAGAAGTAATGGCCTCATGAAGAAGAGGTCCAGTAGTGCCTTGCAGTGCAGTGTCCATCGTTTGTTAGAGTGTGGTGCTTCATAGGGTGTCCCCTATGAGTGTTTGCTGCACCCTGCGTATTGGCCACTTTCTTCTTCAGTTCAGTCATCTGCAGTGGCTCTCTTTGCCTGTTCTAGGCAGTGTTTGGTCCTTGTGTTTTTCATAGATCAGTCCAGGACCACCTTGGGCTTGAATTTAGTCAGACCATGCATTTGCCAGAGATGCAGTAGCACCAAACTACAGGGTGCTTTCTCTGTGTTGTCCCTTGAGAAGCTGTCATTGATGAGCCCAGCTTGCGATCAGATCAAATGTCTGCCCCTAGCCCACTGCTGGGGCTGCCATCTGAATGGTGTGTGTGTGTGTGTGTGTTTGTGTGTGTGTGTGTGTGTGTGTGTGTGTGTTTTACTTTATTTAGGGCAGGAGTCACTTTGGAGTGGTGCTGGCCCCTATAAGGGCTTCTTGCACACTGCCAGGTTTGTGATTTCAGTTTGAATGGGTTTGACCAAGAGTTTATTCGAGGGGGTGGGGTGTGCAGAATCCTCAAGTTTTGTGTTCTGTTGAAAGGTGATGAACAGCTGCTGCCAGGACTGGGCCAGCAGGGGTGGGATGTCAATTTTAACAAGGTGACTACTGGTCTGGTACCAAGGTTCCACAAACCCTGCAGGTAGAGAGAAAAGTTTTTGGTAAGTTTTGTGCTGGTCTTCTGGTGGAGGGGATCTTCAGCAATGGGACTGAAGCAAAGGTGACTAGAAAGAGCATATCTGTCAAAGTGTGGTGGGAGGATGTCCTTTGTGTAAACAAGTTAAGTAGTTGGTGTCCATACTGAGCTTATCTCTACAGGTGGCCCGGTGTTTATGCTAGGGGCCAGGGGAGGGAAATGGCACCTGCCAGCTCCTTTGTTCCTGGAGGTATATCCTTGTGAATCCTGTCCCTTCAGGACATGCTCTGAAGTGAGTGAATAATTCTCTTCCCAATATGCCCCAGGCATTTTTCAAGCTATTGCTTCTAAGCTTTGTCTCCACGGGTTGTTTGTCATGCTATCTCTTTAAAGAAGAGGACTCTCCTTCCTATTTCCCTCCAGCCTGCTGATTTTTAAAGTTCCATGTTTTAAGTCCTGCTGGTTGTAAGAACTCACAAAATTCAGCCCCTCTAGTCATCAAAAACAAATTTTATGGGGATTTGTCTTCCCTTTATGATAGTCTGTTTCTAATCCTTCTCTGCCTGTGGATCTTCCTCACCATGGACATCGAGATCTGGTTAGTCTGCCACTAAATCTCCACCATCCTATACTTTTCAATGTGACCTCTTCTCTGCATTTAGTTGTGGAGCTTGTGCTGCAAATCTTCTTTCTGGGTCATTTTCTGGGTTATTACACTGATGTGAGTGTTATCTAGTATCCATGGGACAAGGTGAGCTTAGGGTTCTCTTACTTTGCCATCTTCCCAACCTTTAAGTGTGGTCATAATTATTAATAAATGAAAACGGTAATAGTGGAGGTTCAGAAAGGCTAAATGATGTAAGTTACTTGCTTAAAATCATCTCTCAATAAGTCATGACTTAAATTCAGAAATCTTGACTCTTTCAATTACAGCACATTGCCTAGAAATTAGCTAATGATTTTATTTCTGCTTCTACATATTCCCATTAATTTTGAAATTTAGGAGGCTTTTTCACACAAAAAAATACTCAGATAATCATAACTTTCTTTCTTTCTTTTTTTCTTTTTTCTTTTTTTTAGGGCAGACTGCCACACACAGCATCTTATTTGGATGTGCCTGGAGTCTTGGAAACTTGACTACCCTATATTCTGCAAATGGACACTGAGAACTTGTTTGGAGCTTCTGCAGGGAAGTACAGTTACTCATACATGTTCCTCTTCTCTCTGGGAAAGTCCTTCTATTAAGCCAAGCTAGCTAACATGTTCCAAAAGAACACACAGCGAATGAAGTAAGAAGGGGATTCAGCCTAGCCAGCCAGGTCAGCCTATGAATGCTTGCACTCAATAGAGTGACAGATGTTGCATGCAGATCACTCTCATATTTGATAATCTCTTAACTTGATATTAAATGCAGTATAATGACAAATAGACAAAAAACACAATTAAATGAAGTTAAAAATAAACTCAATCCATTTGAATGCCAAAGTGAAGTCAGATTATTGTATTGAATGTAATATATATAAAAGATAGAACTGGGAAGGCTGTAATCATACAGTTGACATACACCTCACAGATGAGGAAACTTGAGGCAGAGAAAATGATAGGAATTCATCAACATATTTTAAACTTTTCACACAAGCTGAGGCACACAAGAAGACTAATTTTCCAGACCCCCCTTGAACCTACCTGCTACTGAATTCTATTCAGTGCATTGTAAGCAGAAATTATATACATATTTGGGCACATGGGTGGCTCAGTCAGTTGAGCGTCCACCTTGGCTCAGGTCATGAACTCATGGTTCATGAGTTCGAATCCCACATCAGGCTATGTGCTGAAAGTTCAGAGTCTGGAGCTGCTTTGAATTCTGTGTCTCCTCTCTCTGCCCTCTCCTGCTTGCTCTCTCTCTCTCTCTCACACACACAAATAAATAAAGATTAAAAAAATTTTTTTTAAGAAATTACGTACATCATTTCCAGACCTAACCAAGGAATCTCTTGTGCGATTTTTTAACTTTTTCTAAGGCCTGAGGCTGTGCAGCTGGAAGGGAAGAACTCCTCCATTTCAGGAAAGTTGGAAAGCACTGGAGTTCATGTGGATGAGAAATCAGTTCCTTTTTTTTTTTTTAATGTATTTATTTTTGAGGGAGAGAGAGAGAAAGAACAAGTGGGGGAGGGGAAGAGAGAGAGACACACACACAGAATCTGAAGCAGGCTCCAGGCTCTGAGCTTTCAGCATAGCCACAGGGCTCGAACTCACAAACCGGAGATCATTACCTGAGCCGCAGTTAGATGTTGAACTGACTGAGCCACTCAGTCGCCCCAAGAAACCAGTTCAATATTATTGCATTAAACCTTTAGGATTGTGTATAGCATAACCTAGCTTGTCTTGACTAACAAATAAACCAACTTCTCTAGCTACTGATTTACTTTTATATGTTTACTCAGGTAGTAAATTGTTTGCTGTTATTGGTGATATTAGCCAGGTGCTTCCAGTTGTCATTGATCTTTACAAATATTCATTTGTGTCAACAAAGACTTAGCTCTAGAAATATTCCTTTTTTGTCATTGCTGTTCTTCATCTAAGTGTGGATGAACTCATCCCATTCAAATTTTCAGAAATCCATATGGAAAGGTCTAGAAGTATTGGTGGGAAAATGAGTGGGATGGAGTTGAGATGGTGGGATGGGGTTGAGATGGTGCGGGGGCAGAGATGCTTGAATGTGATCACCTATATTATTTGAATAGTTTTATAATGAAAGTGTATTCATGCAAAACGTTATAAACATGAAGGAATTTAAAAATTCCCAGGTTAACATAACTACTCATGCAACTGCTACACTCAGTCTTTCAATATATATTGAAATCCTATCAACTCTTTAAGACTCATGCAAATGACACCCTCTGCTTTTTCCTTACCCTTCCTAAAGGGAATGCTATTTCCTTCCTCCAAATACCTAAATAACTAGGTTGTTGCTTTTTAATGCAGTGCTTTTACATTTATCTTGTATTTTAGCTATGTGGGAACAAATTCTATTTCCCTTACTAGATGGAACTTTTCTGAAAAGTAGAAGCTATCTGCATTTCATGTAACTTACCAGAAAAGTTATACCAAAATAAAAATCAGTGGACTTCCAGAATGACAGAGTGAATAACTTGGTATACCCTCTCTCCTAAAAACATCAATAAAACTAGAAAAGATTGTTTAAAAAAATAACCATTTCAGGACTTTAGAGATATAGCAAATTAAGGAGCATTTATTTGGGAAAGCTACTGAATCTCAGGCAGGGACAGTGGGAATCTGTGGCATAAGGCTATTCTCACTTCTCAGCTACAACCACCGCTTCCAGCTCCACAGTCATTATAGTTCTACTATGATTGACAAATCCATGAGAATCAGCAACTTCACTGTTACAGGAAGCTGGCATAATTCAGAGCTAAATGTGGCAGATGATAAGCTCCAGAAAATAGCCCAAGTGCCTATTAATAAACTAATACATAGTGGTATTTCCATGTGATGGAATATTACTCAGAAATAAAAAGGAATGATCTACTGACACAAGTGGCAACATGGCTGAACCTCAAAATTATTGTATTAAGTGAAAGAAGACAGAAAAAACTATGCATACTGTGTGATTATAATTAAGTAAATTCTACAATACACAAACAAATCTGTTATGACAAAAACACTTCGGGGGGGTGGGAGTGGAGAAGGAGAAGGGAGGCATTACAAGGGGCATGAGAAAAAATTTATTCACTATCTTATTGTGGTGATGGTTCCACAGGTGCATACCTTTGGCCAAACTAAATAAATTGTACACTTGAAACATGTGAAGTAAATCATGTCATTTACTTATTAATACAGATGTTTTAAATTTTGCCTTACCCCAGAATTATTGAGTTGTATCAATCTTCCTAAAAAATGTTATATATATATATATATATATATATATATATATAATATGGCTCCATTCACCATTGGTACATAACTCAAAGTCCAGATACACACAAAGAACCTACAAAAAGCATGAAATTAGGAGAAACAGAATCATTACCCTTTAGAAATAGTGGTTCCATGGTTTATAAATGTAAAAGTAGAGTGTTAGAACTAGGGCTTATCCATGCAGTCAAGCCTTTAATGTTACACTTGAGGAAACTGCACTCAGAGATGAAGGGACAGGGTGAATTTGATAGGCAGCCAAGTGAGGACTTGAACATAAGCTTCTTTTTTTTGGTAAGATAATGGAGAACACAAGAATTGAGTATTGACTTTGCTGACTTTATCATTCATTTGGGACATATCTATTCAGAAGAACCACATAACAAGAACGACAATAAAAATATCAATTCTTTCTCAACTTTCATTGGCTTCCAAAAATGCAAAGTCAAACTTGTATTTTAAGATGTTATCTTCCATTTAAACATTCTTTCTCCTTTTCATTTTATTGTTTTCATATAGTTTAAATCTTTGCAGAAGGTTCTTTGAATTTCTGACAGCCAAAACCAGCTGTGTTTGCTAGTGAGGGTGGAGATAGAAACAATATTTACTAGCAAACCCAAGATCAGACTTGAGAGGGAAAAATATCAATTGGCAGTAATGGAAAGAAGAGGATTTGCTAATGTAGAACTGTTTTGGAACTCTGACACTTATTTTACCCTTGGCCAAGGAGGTCCAAATTCACATATTGTAAGAGGGGAGGGACAATTTTGTGTTAATTTCTAATGAAGGACTAAAAAGAGGCACAGGGAGGAATGCCTACACTTGTGCTTAAATTGAGGCATCAATAGTTATCTATTCTTTTCCATGCACAGTGGGAAATGCATTGGCACTGAAGTCAGAGAAAACCGAACTCAACTCCTGTGTCCTCCACTTGTGGATAATTTTCTATTTCATAGTTTCCTCATCTATAAAGTGAAGGTAATAGTGTCTACTTTAAACTGAAATTGTTATGAAATTCAGAAATAACATAGGCAAATTCCATTTTACAACACCAGGCTTGTATAAGTGACATGTGGACACTCAATAAATGTTAACTGTTGTTATTTATTATTTTGAGATTTAGCGCACAATCATGAAAAAAGCTACTGCTGGGAGGAGGGATGTACCTACTGCATTTGGCAATTCTTTTTAATCACACAGGAGCTGCTGATATTTGCCCCTCAGCTTCCAGCTGTTTCCTTCTGCTATACCTGATGCAGTATAAGAAAATTTCTCTGCAGGTTTCTGCAGAGGCAGCCAGCACTTAGGTTGTGAATCTTTTCTTGAGTTGGGTGAGAAATTCTTCCTTTCATGCCTGGAAGGACATGCTGCTCTCTCAAACTCAGGCAAGAATTTAGCTGACTTTGAGACCTTGATTAACTCATTTAATTAATTTTATCCTTCATAAATTAATAGTAAATTTTACATAGGTATAGTTATTTCCTCCATTGTGTTTCCTCACCCAGATACATCTTTTGGTCATGGTAATTATCACAATGCGCTATGGATATTAGCTTATGCTGCTAAGTTGTGTATCCACAACTGAATTTTGAGTTTCTCAAGAACAAGAAATATCTTCTTCCTTTGTGTACTCTTAGCACATAACATGGTGACTGCACATAGCTGAAACTCTATAAATGTTTGTGGAGTGAGATATCAGAAATCTCAACTATACTAGATCAAATCAGTTCATTCTTCTGTAGAATATTAGAAGTGTCTAAAGTTTTTATGGACTACAATGAGAAGCACTGTGTTCCAATGGTTTCCCTTAATAAAATGGAGCACACTTAAAAATTGGAAAATGATTTCTTCTGGAGTTTGATTTTAGACCTAAAAGAGTATATCTACTTCTTTGAAGAAGTATACACAAAGATGTGCTAGCATCACAGTTTGAAATGATAGAATACTATGCAATTAAATAGTATGTTGGACAGGTATGTGTTTGTGGGGGTGAAGAGGAAGGTGTTCTAAAATTAGTTTGGGAAACACAAGAATTGAAAATAATGATTAATCTACCACATGTAAGCCATATATTATTCCCAAATAGAATAAATATTATTCCTAGATAAATTCTATTCAAGATAGAAAGATAAAACTTTGTAAAGCATGTATCTGGTTACATAGCAACCCATCTGAGGATCTCACAAAAATTAATTGTATTTATTTTAATGAGGTATGTCTTCTTAAGGGCTCTTTTTAATTCAGAACTTTATAAAACAAAAGAGGTTTAACTCAAAAGGTCTGCATCTACCTACTGGGAGTCCAGTTAACTTCAGTGTAACTAACTTAGTGAGGAGTCTGAATTTGTTATGTGTACAGGAATAAGATGATTTTGTTCTGCTAATAATGGCTACTAACTGTATTCAGCCAAAGTCATCTTCAGCTGGTAGAAGATTCCCTTGACAACCTCTCATTCAATTCAATTCTATTTCTTTTCCTTTTGTTTTTTTTTTTTTTCCTCTTTCAATTAGTAGAAGAACATCCTTTTGGATCTTTAAGTCTGTCTTCTTCATTTTAATACTTTAATAAATATATGTGCAGTTTAATGACCCATTTACTTTTCTCCCCCATTCCTATCTCCCCATCAGCAGAGATCAAATGCATGCCTCTGGGGTCTTGGTGGATGTGTAAGGTGCTGGGTTCACCTTGACCTTCCACCTTTCTCTACACACCTTCATCTCTCCCTCTTCTGCAGGTCCTTCTTGGGGCAGGAGTGCAGAATGAAGGAGTTGGGAGGCAGGGCCTCCTTCAACATGACTATCAGTGTCAGATACTACTGGAAGCTAATCTTCCACTATAAAGTTTGAAGAAGCTAAAAACTTCCCTGCCTCCCTTACAGCTGGAATGTCAAAATCATCCAATTCTGCTTAATGAAATATAAATTTATGATGGGGCTTCTGAGAACACTTTTGTTTTCCTAGTAAAAGTAACAGATTTGGCTGTCCTCTCTCATGCCTAGAATCCTTCCTTCCTCAAATGTGGATTGGCTGCCTGAGGTTGAGATAACCACGTTGCAGCCATGAGGGGAAAGCTGAGAGAATTTCAAACCCATTGAGATGAGGAACCAAGACCAAAAGCAACTTCTCACTAGATATCTTGTTAACCTAGAAACACAAATCTCTATTGGTTAAGGCCATTGAAATGTAGGCTTTGTATTACTTGCAGCCAAACACACTTCTAACTGATAGACTGCCTTTTGTTATGTTGCAGTTTTCTCTTTGTCCATACCCCTGATCTGGCTGTCATCCACAGGCCTTGTATAGAAAGGAAGCATCACCAACCAGCCCTGCAGCTGCCTTACTTCTTAGCGGTGCCCCTGTGTATTAGCAGCCCCTCAAGAAGTTTGTCCATATCTGCTAGCTAATTTCCAGCAAACAGCATCATGCTTCATTCCTCAATTGTCTGTGCCTCTTTGCCATTCCATCTGATATTTCCCTCATCATGTGCACCTTCAACAACCTCCCTAGCCTAAAGGGTGCATGCATTGAAGAATCCCACTTTCTGTACCTCTGGAGCATCTAGAACCTAAGGGAGTTGATTCTGGCCCCCTCAACACCTAGCCACCTAATACCATACCATCTCTCCCATGCTCTGACCGAAAGCAGGCTTATGATAAGTCAAGCTCCAGAGAATAAGTGGACATGCAGGCTGTTGATTAAACATAAGTCTCTTTGCATTTGTGTGAGTGATTTTCCTAAGGCCTTTCTCAAATAGTTCCATGCTACTCAAGGAAGTTAGGAAAAAAAATCCTTTCTTCATGAATATTGCACTGCTTTCTCTCTTCTTGCAGGGGACCTCTATAGCTCTCTCTCAACCTTCTTCCTATATCTACCAGAGTAGGAAAAAGGAGGGTAGGGGGGTACAAGTTCTGAACTGGCATCTGTCAGCAAATTGTCAAGAAAAGGCTGGCCTCATGAAGGGCATAGTCTCTAAACTTATAATGTATACAGTTTAGTGGTTTCTGTTTTCAGCTGTGTGCCTTAGTCTCCAGTTCTGACACTTGGTACTTAATACCATAATATGTATTCAGAGTATATTATACTTATTTTCTGTAATTGGACCAGGAGTACTTCTCTGCTTTTGCCACTAATACTGCCCCATATTTTATTGTATTTTTTTTTGCATGTCAGAGACTTGCTCATTAAAATTAAAAATTCTCACTCTGCTTGTCTTCAATTGGCTTCATGTTCAGTTGTGAGTGCACAGCATCTTCATGCTTTATAGAGAGAGGATTAACCAACTGTGAGTCTATTGTTCTGCTCCTGCCAGCTATATCATGAATCCATAAAACACTACTTCATCGCAGACATGCTTTGCTAACATTGGCTGTGAAAAGTCTTTTGTGATATGCTGTAGCTCAGTAGAAAGGGTATGTACAGACCTCTGTATCTTTGGGTAACCAAAGGATATTTCAGGATCCATGTAGCCTGGAAGCCTCTACATCCTTAAATTCATTCTCTATTTTTTTTATTTTTAGTTTGTTTATTTGCTTGATTCCCCTCTTTCTCACACATTGTTTCCATACAACTGTTGGGTGGAATAAAAAGTGTGTCTCCTTCAGCCTGAGGTTTTCTGGGCAACAATTTTATATTTACTTACATTTTTTTCTCACTTACACTAGTAAATTCTTTCACTCATAAATTAGTTAGACAGCAAGCACAAGAATTCAGACAACAATCAGAAAACTTTTTTTTTTTCCCCACTGAAAAAGAAAAAAAAATGGTGGATTCAGTTAAGGCTAAAAATAAATGCTTGAGCCATCACAGTAACTTGGAAAGCATTTTTTTCACAATTTTGTCCATTTTCAACTCCTTTTGTACTATTGTCTAGACATAATACTGGATGAATGCTTATTCCCCATAAAGAGATTATAACTCATTGACAGTTAAAAAAATTACGAATAACATCAGAAATTCTCGTCACCAATATGAATGTTTTATATTTTTTAATAAAAAATCTAAGGAAAGTAACAGTAACCTCTTTTGAATTTAGGAAAGCTTTATTTATTCTGTTATGCAAAACAATTGCTGATTATAAACTCTAAATCTTACCCAGGCCATCCAACTTTTTGCTTAGAAGACAACAGTGGATAAATGTTTATCTCATATTCGAAGATGCTAGATTTGGTGCTATAGTCACATGAAGATAGACATTTTCATTCTTTCATTTTTCTCTTTAGCAGTGTGAATGATTACTTTTGATTTTTTTTGTTTTGTTTTTTTCGTTTATTGCTGTTGTTTTAGGCAGAGTTCAGTTATATTCCTAAAACACTTTGTGGGAGTGGGTTTTTCCTCTAAGCTTCAGATACAGATACATACATCAAAGGACAAGAGCTCTGAGGTTTGCTGAACACAGAGCCAGTGCCAAAGCAAAAGTTTTCTGTGTCACACACACTGTGGTTTGTGAATTGTAATGGCTTTCCAAATTTGTATTTTGGTTGATCCATTCTAGGCAGCTAGACTTCACTCACTGGCAGTCCTGGCCATGTATTATATGACTCCTAGAATATCTGCCTGCCTCCTCTCTATTCTCTGAAATCTTTAATACATTCATTTCATCCTTCAGGGACTTTTATTCTCATTGCTTTAAGAGGAGCACTGTATCTAGTCTTTTCTTCAGGTCATCTGCAATAGTAGGAAAATATGCCACACAAGTTTTGAAAGGGACCTCCGGTGTGGGAGGCAATGCTTAATGGGAAGACTGGATACCACCAAAGTGAATTTTGATTTCTTTATTATTTTGCCTAAATCAGATGACTCGTAAATATTCTGTCTGATCTCTCCAATTTGTATACATAGGATACAAAGGGAAAACTTGATGAAGCAACCATCTAAGAAGAAACTGCTTGCTGAACATAAAAGATCATAATATTACCTGACAACCCATAGCAGAATAATTGAACCTCTCCCTGCTTGGTTCATTTACTTTCTCTATCTGCTTTCCACAATGTTCTGTTAGCCTTGACTTGGCCAATGGTTGTTTTCTAAGATGAGTACTAAAGAACTGAGTCTATAATACTAATTGCCCAGTAAGGTCACTAATACATTCTGAAACACATGTCTATTAAAAGCTACAGGTTTTTATAGAAACACAAAGGAAAAAATCTTTATAAAGTTAATGAGATGAGTTTTTTAAAATATGATATACTCCCTGGAAGAAAGACATCTGGTGAAAGCTCTGCATGTTTTACTTTTTTGACTTTGCCTTCTTTTCATTTTAACTACTTCTGCCTGATAAATATCAGAAATTCCCTACTCATGCCTTCAGTTTTAGTGCTCCTTTGGGAGACCAGCAAAGCAGCTGTGTAATGGACCAAAGTCAGGGAGAAACTAATAATGTTCACCTGATAGTTTTTCCCATGTTGAGGGTATCTCCTGGTTTCCTTTCATTTCCCCATCAATTGTTCAGGGTTAAAATAATAGGAGTGTACTTTTAAATATTTACATTACTCTAACAGTTGGTTTCTATTCAGGAGAAAAAGCTAGTGATTTTTGGCCAGAGTTTAACTATTGCATAGTCACCTTAAAATTTTGTTTTTAGAAATCTGTTTTATTTATGCCCAAGTTCAAACACAGTCATCTCAGATAAAAAACAAGGCAACAACTATTGATATTTTTGTGCTTTGAGAGATATTATTATGAAAGCTCATCACTGACTCACTGTCAGACATCAAGTTATCTGAAGTTTTGCCACAATTTGTTCTTTTGGTTCCTTTTTGTCTAATATCCTTTAAGAGTTTCCAATTAAAATACAACTGCTCTTGGGAGAATTGGATATTAAGCTTTTAATATTAGACACCTTAATAAAGTCTTAGAACTTGAGACGTAACATTGTTTTATGAGGCTGAGGATGAACAGCAGAGAAGTGATGGAAACAGAAGTTTGAAGGTGCCACGTTCAAGTGTTGAAGGTGCCATGTTCAAGATTTGACACCTCATGAATTGTTGAGAACCCACCCAGCTTCTTAGTATCTTCACACAATGTAATTAATTTATGGATTCAAACATAATCCGCATGTGAATTCTTCGACCAATTAATTTATTTCAATTTAACTTAATTCTACAAATATTTTAGGTATATTTATGTGCCAGTGAGCATGCCAAGTTTTGAGAAGATAAGGAAGACAGGTATCTGCACTCAAGAACATCACAAGTAGAAGATAAATTCAAAAAAAAACCCCTAATATTAGCATACTAGACAGACCAAAGTAAATGCCAAGTTAAAAAAAAAAGTGACAGCAAACTATGGGGGTGGGGGAAAAAAAGCTGTTTATTCTGTTTGGCATATCAGAAAGACACTCACAAAAGTGATGGCATTTGATTTCAGTTCTGATTGATGAATAAATAGGGAATGAGGAAAGAACATGCTAGGCTGAGGCAACAACATGGAGGTAGTGATTGGAGGTTTAAAAGCCTATTACTCTTCTGAGAATAAGCCATTATTTGGTATGGCTTTGGTTCTGAATATATGGAAAGATGTAGTAGGAGAGATCATTCAATCAATAATAGTTGGGTGTTTTTATGTATCTATATGTGTATGGCATTTGGCTATGAAATGGCACACATACATAATGAATGTACATAAAAAGTAAGTTACAGAACAACATGCACACATACACACACGAATCCATACACATACCCCACACCAGAGCACTGTCTTCTTTTCTTAAAACTGTATGTAACACAGTAGATATTTCTCTTCATCTTTTCAACTTATACAAGTAGAAAAAACAGTAAAGTTAGCAGGTGGCTTAGAATGACCCAGAATGGGCTCACAACTGGGGCTACAATGTGTTCTAGAGAGACCAACATGAGAAATAGCTGAACCAGTGGGCTGGGCAACTCTCTTCCCCTCCTTGAGGGGAGGCTTACAGAAGTTCTGGGGAGACATATGTCAAAGTATATGTTGCTATGTCAATCCTGTCATCTGGTCAGTTAATAAAAATCTAGCAATGCCCTGCTAAGTACCACTCACAGGGCTCAATAGTGGGGGTAGATGGTAAATAGAGACTAGAGTCAAATTAGGGAAGAACATATATGAACCAAAAACAACAGTGAGTAAAAGCAATGGTTAAAAGGTAAGGTACTCTACAAGCCCAACAAGTGTTTCATCCTGCTTATGAAGGCCAGAGAAAACATCATAACAAAGTTGACAGGCTGAGTTTTGAAGAGTGAAAAGGCTTTCTCATGGCCAAGAAGGGGAAGACATTGCATATACTCCTATCAAAACATTGCACACATGCAAAGAAAGAGATTGCATAGCTTATTTGAAGAACTACAAGTAGTTAAGGACAGCTGAAGTGACAGAAAATAGAGATATGTAAAGAGAGAGATAAGGATAAGAAATGGGTAGAGGCCAAATTTTGAAGAAATATATATGACACACAAAGGAATTTATATTTTATTGTATAGAAAATGGGCTTCATTAGGGGATTTTAAGAAAGGTATTTAGGGGAGTAGAGTTAACTTTTAGAAAGCACTCACTGACAGTCCTGTGGAGAATAGATTGAAGAAATCACTTTGGGGATAGAAGTATGAGTCCACTTGAACCAATGGAGTGTCAGAGGAAATAAAGAAAGGATCAGATTCAAGAAACACTTGAGAGGTAGAATAGATAGAATGTAAGGACCAATTACATGGTAGGGAAAGTCTGAACAATAGAGAGAAATTTAGAATGACTTATCTTTTTTTTTTTTTAACTCAAAAACATAGAGAACCAACTTCTAGATGTATCTCTGAACCTATCTTTTTCTAAGAGGGCTTGTGTGTGGTTTTCTCCATTACATCTTGAATCCTACCTTCTAATTTAATATTTCTCTACTCACAAGAAGTAGAAAAAGTGTATAATTTGGGGTGTCTGGATAATTCAGTCAGTTAAGTGTTCGACTCTTGGTTTAACTCAGATCACGATCTTACAGGCTTCCTGAGTTCAAGCCCTGTGTTGGGCTCTGTGTTGGCAGCATGGAGCCTGCTTGGGATTCTCTCTCCTCTCTCTCTGCCCCTCTGTCTCTGTCTCTCTCAAAAGAAAGAAATAAACTTTTTTTTTTAAAGAAAAATTGTATAATTCTCCATTCCCACTAAATTCCATTTTTGGTAAGTGTCAGGATAAGTTTATAATAAATGTATACAAACTCCTCTGTATATGTGTCAGTTTAGAGTCACTGAAGAAAGCAGCCAGAAAATTCAATAGGTCAGTATAGGGATTTTAAATTAAGGAACTAATTACACAAGTCTTGTATGATCAAAGCAAACATTATCAATAGCAGAAAGTCACTACTACACGTAAAGGTGAAGGAACAAGAGCAAAGTGTCTAGACTGTCTACTTGGAGTTAGACTATGAGAGAAACATCCTGGAGACTCTCTTTATTCCAGCTTCTCATTTCCTGCCAAGGTCTTCATCTCAATCTACCTGGAAGCTGGTTGGGTAGGGAAGGTGGGAACTGTAATTTGCAGGGAACAGCCTCCAGTATAAAGCTTAGAAAGAGAGGCCAAGATAGACAAGATAGAACAGACAAGATACATCTCAGAAGCAGATAGATAACTAACTGGCACATACATATATATGTATATTTACCCTTAAGTGAACTAATATATTACATACATAAAAACAGACTTATAGAGTATATGCTTTCAGATGTAGATGATGTATTCTTTCCCACATACTGCCATGCAAGTATAAATATTTTATTACTATTTATTTTATTTATCTACTACACAAATTCAGAAGAGGATCAGACTTTCAAAATTCAAAATATTTTATACAATGATCCTTGTCAGTCACTTAGCAATTAGTTTATTTCTTCATAATTTAATCCAGCTTTTATCCACATAGTTATCTTAGATTAAATTGTTGTATGGACTCATTTCCTGTATTATGTAAGTGCTGAAGGACAAATATTCTCTCTTTCTTTACTTATACCCCTGAGCACCCAGCACGGGGCTCTGTGCATGAGGTTACTGAATAAATACTCTTTGCTAATGAATTCATAGAAGTAGAGTTTGCAAGGTGACAGTTTGTTTTATTTCTTGTTTCCATTTGTTTTTCTTTCCCCAGCAGTTCTCAGTAACCTTAGAAATGTATTCAATGTGAAGAGTTCCAACAGTAGGTTAATTTGTGGTAAAATGAATATGTTTTCCCTTCATCAAGCTACATTTACTTTAAAGTCCATAAAATAGTTTTATTCATGTTGCTGTTAATTGCAGAACTCCTGGTAATCTGCCAAGGATAATGACGTTTGCCACTTTTGATCAATGCTCTGCTATAGAACAACTTGTTCAGACTCTCGCCAGGAAAAGAAAAAACTTATTAAACGGATTACAACACATTTGTTGTATGTCGAGTACCAAACTGAGCTGAGATCAGAGAGTGTGATAATGTCATGATTCATCTTTTAACTCAGAAATAAAGAAATACTCAAATACATCATGAATGTGAAAGTTCTTCTTTACCCATGTATTTTTTCCTTACCATTCTAGCATGTCATCTTAAACCAGCTTAGCTTAATATTTCCATTGACTTGTATTGCCATTTGAACTGAAGGGTGATAGTGAAGTCCAGAGTTGCAGATTCATCAGACAGAAAACTTGGAGGAGTGAAGCAAGCTGTGGCAAACAGGACATATGCCCCATCTAAAGAAAGCAACTGCTTCTCAGCATTGTTCCGCCCTAGGCAACAAATTACACCTGCTGTATACCAAGCTTTGCGCTAAATGCTGGGGATGCAACAGCGAACAGACAAAATTCCCTGCCCTATTTGGGTTGTATATTTCAGGAATAAGAGATAGATGACAAGTATGTAAGTGAATATATAATAAGTTGAATGAAGACAAGTGCTGAGGAATTAAGCAAAGTGTAGCACAGTTATATCAGATGTTGCGGGAGAGGATTTTGCATTTAGGTCGGAAAGTGACATGGAATAAATTACTGGTGGGATGTGAGCCATCAACCCATGTGGATATTTGGAAGGAAAGAACAGATCTTTCAGGCAGAGAAAATAGCAAGTTCAAAATGCCTTCAGACAGTGGTTCTCAGACCTTGCTGGACCTTGGGCTTACCTGAGCATCTAAAAATTATTGACACTGGCTCCCACTCCCAAACATTCTGATTTAGTAAGGTTGGGATAATCAAATAACCCGAACCTCAAGTGTCTCAAAATCTCTCCAGGTAAGTTTAATATGCAAAAAAGTATGGGAACCCTTGCCCTAGCTAAGGCTTTAGCCAGATGGTATCCTGAAGAATTGTAGCCCCCATGCTTCTGACCTTTCCAAGAATGGCTGGCAAGTTAGTTTTTTTTTAATCTTTTAATTTATAAATGTCTTTTTTTAAAATCTTAACAGCCAGTGAGCCTACCTCTGAGCCAAATCTAGCCTATTGGCTACTATTTGCAGTTTCTGACTTAATGGAATGAATTCATAGATTGCCCCATATAAGAGTATTCCCTATATGTCAAGGTGCAAAAATATGACAGCTTTTTTTTAAATGTTTTTATTTATTTTTGAGACAGAGAGAGACAGAGCATGAGCAGGGGAGGGGCAGAGAGAGAGGGAGACACAGATTCTGAAGCAGGCTCCGGGCTCTGAGCTGTCAGCACAGAGCCTGACGCGGGGCTTGCACTCATGGAGTGTGAGATCATAGCTGAAGTAGGACCCTTAACCAACTGAGCCACCCAGGTGCCCCAAAAACGTGACAGCTTTAAGAAGAACAAGTGTGGATGTGGAGGAAGACCTAGGCTATGCTCTTCAAAAGCCTGACCCAACAGTGGAATACTGCCTTTTGATCTTACCTTAGAACCGTGATTCTGCTCTCTGCTACCTCTATCTACCATTTATCCCCTCAATGAAAAAAATCAGGTTACAAAAGAGCAACATGCAGTAGAATTTCATTCTAAATAATATGTCCATATAGATACAGCAGTCTGAAAGGATATACTAAATGTCGTTGTATTTATCACTGAAAGGCAGAATCTATTTGTGGTTGAAATCTTTATTGCTGTCAATACTGAGTGTGGTTTTTTTAAATGAACTTATGTTATTTATAGACTCCAGAACATTTTCACATATTGGGCACTCCTAGACAGAAAGGATTTGGTGTCTTAGTCATTCATATGAAAGAGAGATGGGCAGAGAGAGAGAACCCGACACCTGACACATTGTAGGTGCCAGATAAACATATATAAAATGAATGAATGAAAAAATAAACAGAAGTTTTAAACAGAAACTTCTTTATGTGCATTATAAGTACTAGCATGTGCTAGAATCCAATGAAAAATCTTTTTCACTTACATTTAAACTAACCAACTCTCTGATACCAAAATTAAGGGGCAGTGCACAAAGGAGGGAATGAGAGGTGAAGGTGGAGCAGGGGATGGACATTCTCAATTGGTTTCTGCATTTTTTCCAGAATTCAAGTTTGTGCTAACTCCCTAAATTATCCCTTGCCCTCTGTCCAGGTGGATTACCCAGTGCTGCTTACTGTGACCTACTCTAAATTGCACCTCTGACAATGAGATATCAATGAAAAATAGTCTATTTTTGCATAATTTAAAGATGCATTACTTTTTAAAATGTTAGTTTATTATTTATATCCTGTCTACTTGGGAAGTGTGAATTTAGGCAGCAGCTATATGTTTTTGTGATGAACACTTGCCACAAGATACAGTATTGCCTTTCAAGGGGGTGAAAAGTACTTTCTTCCCCTTTAACTTTATCAGCCTTACCTGGACAGATAAGAAGATATAGACAAGAGGTGTGATGCTTGCTCAGCACAGAGTCCCAGATTGTTAGAGCCAGGGATGTCTTTTGGATTTGCCTTGCCCAGTGATTCACAAACTTTATTTTAGCAGTGGGACGATTTTTCCCCCATAAGAAATTTGACTGTAGTGTCGCTGCATAAAACATATAAATGCAGCATGGCTTTAGTTCAAGTAGAAGCCTAGGGAGTTCTTGTTTCTTGAGGTGACCTGAAGGACCTGATTAGAACCCTACGGCCCCTCAGAGCAGTTTTAATAACCACTGAGCTAGTCCAAGCTCCACATTCTACAGATATTGAAACTAAGCCCCAGAAAGACTGTGACTCATATTATACTGTCAATTTAACGTGCAGAAAAACCACCTTTTGAATGTTTAATAGTGATGATGAGTGGATTCTTAATGGCCTCATCCAGTTTGTGGATTAGACTTGCCATCTGTTTCATCTCTTCTTCTCAAAGGCTGCCTGCCCTGTGGCGATTTCACACTCATTAATAGTTCCATCAGTGATCCAGTGAAAGGAAAAGAAGATGGAAAACTCAAATCCCTTATTAGATCTTATCTAGACGAAGAAAGATTGAAACTAATGAACATGGCAAGATTCTGTGTCAGTTCTGGCTGGGTCAGGAGTACTGTCAACTCTGTTCCTCATCTGTTTCAATACTTTTTCCTACAGCCATGTGTTTCTTCTCAGCCCAGTGTTAGCCAGACTTGCATCCTGACCAAACATGAAACTTAAGACTAAGTTTCCTGCCAAAGCAGCTAATTTGAATCTGAAACCCAGTCTTGCTTAGATCAAGACTCTGTAGCTGGCGCCAAAATCCATTTGGGTTCTCTCTCCTCTTGTTTAGAAAATTTGATGGGTTCAGCATCCTTGCTGTTCAGCTTGTCTTCTCTGAGTTGTGATGCAAACTGGCCTTTCTTTTGAATGGGTCTTTTTGTTTATGTTTGTTTGTTTTTACCTTGATTTTGGCTTTCTATCACAACTTGATCTCCATCACCAGCTTCTGAATTCAGTTCTCTGGTACTGACCTGTTTTATATTGAGGAAATGGCCTCTGGGTTCCTGACTAATCCTAGAGCATGACTACCCACTGCCTCTGCTATAAGCCTAATAAGAACTTCATGATGCCTCATCTTAGCAGAGTTCCTGACTTTGCTGCTACCAAATTAGGAGTAGTGGCCTAGACACAAAACCAACAGCTCTACCTACCCACTATCAGTTTTGTGAGTTATAAATGGCAATCTCAAGAGAAACAAGAAAAGTGATTATCAGCTATGTGTAAAACTTTTTGCTAGACACTTTTTTACATACATATTCTTTGATTCAAGTCATTAATTCCTTTATTCCCTTAATTTAATATGTTTGCACACATATACATGAACATAATATATGAATACTGTACACATTCATATATGTATATATATACACATTCATATATATACGAATTAGTTTGAATATAGCTTTAGCTGCTGTAATAGAGACCAAATAACAGTGACTTAAATAAAAGATTTTCCTCTTTCACAAATTAGGCCTTAAAACTGTATACATTTCCTGTCTTTGTTAGTTATTAACTTAAACATCTATGGGATCCTCTCTCCTGTAAGATCCTGAGACATAGTGTTGGTTTACTGACAATGAACTTTTAAGAGTGCACCATAGTCTACTCCTATATATAAAGTCATTTAAACTACCTTACCCCAAATAGCTCTATTTCATTCAAGCATAGCTAATACATTTGTTCTTTTCCTTTGGTAGATTTTATGCTCTTTGGAAGTGGGAATTGTGTCTTTTATAATTTACCTCGGAAGGTCTTTGGATGTGTAGACAGTGGTTATTAGCTATTTGCTATTACCACAAAGGACAGAACAAGGAGAAATAGCTTCAAGGGAAAGTAAATAATGAGATAAGTTGGTCAGACATTAGAGTCATTTATTCAGGGAGCTTGTTGAATTGTCTTCCTTGAAATATTGTAAGTAGAGCATAAAACTGTGTGTACAGACTGATTAGAATAAGCTTTGCCTCAATGGAAGTGCCTAAATTTTGAAATAAATGATCTTCTATAATTTGTATTAATTCAGCTGTGTTGTTTATCCCTTCATTAACAAAAAGCACATAATTCTGATTATAAAATGTCTTTGCACTTGCCTGAGCTTGGTTCTCTTCATCCTCTATTTCTTTTGGGTGAATTTCTAGGAATCTTCTATATGATTCACAGATATTATATCATTTTCACTCACTCATTCATTCAGTTAATATATATTGAAGCCTTACTACACCACAGGCATTAGATACTGACTGCAGAACTGTGAAAAGAGAAGGATTGTCTCTGATGGTGAGATTCTCATGACTGGTGGACACTGGTGATCTAAACAGTTCCCCAACCTGTCGAATTTTAATGAGCCACCCAGAAAATATGTGAAATTCAACCAAATGAATCTCACATACCTTCTAACTTGGGAAAATCTCAAATTCCTATATTCCTACAACTACTGTAGCTATCAAAACCACCAACCCACAATTCTAATCCCATATCCTTCTTATCTACATGTCTGAATGTCCAGATCCTTCCTTCTAGTGAATATTGTCTGGGTGGAATCTGATCCTCAAAGTCATAAAATATGGAGTTTTATCATCTCCTTTCTTCTGTCTTACCAGCAAGGGAAGAGTAGAAGTGGGACAGGTACTCAGAGGCATGTGGGGCTTGGTCATTATGCACATTCTCAAAGATAAGTGTTGGCCCATGTCCCATCTTCCTGATTTAACATCCTTGAAAGGAAAGTGAAGATCAACATCACCACGGAGGATCCCAAGAGATTTATAACTCTGTAGTTTTAGAATTGCCTCCATTAAAAAAACAAACAAACAAAACAAAACAAAAGAAAAGAAAAACTATGTACCAGATGCCTCTTAAACCTACTGTTAATCTTTGCAACCACCATAGAAAGTATTATCTTTATACTACTGATGAGGAACTGAGATTCAGAGATCTCAGTTAGAGTGGTCTATCTGCTAACATATCACCCAAAATTTCAATGTCTTGACAACGCATAAGAACCTTTCTTTCTTTCTTTCTTTCTTTCTTTCTTTCTTTCTTTCTTTCTTTTCTTTCTCTTTCTTTCTTTCTTTCTTTCTTTCTTTCTTTCTTCTAACAATAGCCCAACATGGTCATGCAATCCTTCAGACAGCAATTTCAGGTTTCAGGATGGAAGTAGCTTGGAAAACTCTCCAGCTGGATAAAGAGAATGTAGGGAAAGAGAATATAGAATCACATGTGGTATACATCACTTTTCCCATATTCCATTTGCCAGAATGTAATATGGCTGTACCTGATTATAAGGAAAGGTGGGAAATATAGTCTAGTTGTGAGAACAGGAGAAAATGAAGAAGTTTGACCAGTTTCTAGCACCCTAAGTTCTTGCTCAAGGTACACAATTAATATGTAGTGAGGATAGGATCCACATCTTCTGACCTGGGACCTAATTATGTATTTGTGTGCTTGTGCAGCATAATATCAGGAGTACCTTGCCAAAACAAAGTAGTTTCTTGGAGAAATGATGGCCAATCCTTTTACTGGGATCTAGGAAGTATACTGGAGTCAAGGACAGCTCTATCATTTCACCTGCAAAATGGAAGTGATGGAGACCTTCTTAAAGACTAAAGAAGGAAGTAGGAGCTTGGAGGTATTTCTGTTACCCTGGCAGGAAAATATAGTAATTCATTTTTGTATTTGATTGAATCTGTATGGAAGATATACCAACATTTCTCTCTATTTTTCTATTCCTTTGTCCATTTTGTGCTATTAAATTTCTGTGAGGACCAAAGTGGCATCTAATTTTCTAATGTCTGGTAGTTGTATTGCCCTTAGCATCCCACATACAGATGGAGATGAGCCCCATGATAACCCCAGCTACACAGAGTATATGGCTGTCTTCCCGGCCAGGAGTGCCTAAACTTTACCCAAAAAATGGTTCAGTTTGTCTTTAATTAAAACTTAAAGCATGAGCTTCTTGGCTCTGGCAAGGGCTCTTAGATGAGAACCTGCCTCACAACAGATTTGTCTCACTGCAATCTGCCTCACAGCAGGCCCCTTAGATGGCTGCCATTGGATTCTGGGATGCAGAAAGCTTGCAAGCTCACAGAGCCACAAAGAAGGCAGTTAATGGCCAGAAGTACCTTAGCTCCTTTCAGTTCATTAACTGAAGCTAACTTGGGGATCATTACCAGAGGGAGACCAATTTGGCAGCTGTCAGCACAGAGGACAGAGATATTGGGCTGACTGCTGGCCACATGGACCCAAGGTCCCACACCTCACTTCAAAGCTCAGCCACAACTTGTGAATAAAGTCTCTCTGTCTTTAGCCACCACTCGCCCTTTATTGCAAAGCAGAACTGCATTTTGATCTAAAAGTCCCATATGATCCTTAACAACATTCAAAAGCCGGTCAGCCTATCAACTAGCAATTATATATTATTCCCACTCTCTACCATAGGTGCTAGGGACATAATAGAAGCAAAAGATATTGCTCACAAATAGCTTTCAACCTAGTTGTTGAAGTGAGTCCATAATGAATAAGATATTAGTGTATACAAAAATATGAAAAATATCAATATATATGTAAAATATATGGGGCAGATCATAGAAAATTTAGAATATTGCATAATGTACAGAGTACATTAAGAAAAAGAGCAATTCAAAAAAGGAAAAAGATATTCAAATGGTCTTATTACTATTTTGTCCTCCTCCGGATTATCTAACAAAGTTGCTTGGATTAAAAAATGTGAAGCATGTACAAAGCACAGACATTTACATTTTAAATGTCTCCTGAATTCTTTCACTATGTATCTAATCCATCAGTGGTTCCCAATTTGTCAGTAGAAGAGCCTAAGAGATACTTAGATATTATAGAATCTGCAATTCCATACGCCTAGCTAATATTGCTAATAGAATAAAATACCTTATTATTTTTCAAACATTTGCTGATGCTGATAAAATTAGTTGCCAACCCGTTTAACCCATTTGTTGAACTCATAGTAGCTCTTTGTCATTTTATGTTTTTTTTTCAGTCATTGGACATTCATTTGTCATTTTCTTAAAGCTTTACCCCTCAAGTACAGAGTTATAGTCTAAATATCTCCAACTTGTAAGTTTCAGGTGGTTAGTGCCTTACTGAGAAATATTTTCTTTTTTAAGTTAATTGTCTCATTAGGTGGCTACATGGAACAATTTTGATAGAAAGAAAAGAATTTACTCATTCGTGAAGACCTTTGCTCTTACTGGTGAGGTTTATTGCTCAGAAGGATACTTTTATCATTTGTGGCCTCTTAGTACTTCTGAAGGCGTTCGAAGTTTTTCATCTTGTTAGAAACTATTAAGAAGTGCCTAATAATAAGAGCTACCATGTATAAATTGTCTATCACATATTATCTGACATGTTACCTGATTAAATCCTTTATCAATCTTCTGATATAATTACAATTTACCTATACATTATGGATGAGAAAATGGAGTCTCAGAGTTAATTAACTAATAATATCTGGCCAAGGCAGAATCTGAACACAGATATCATCGACTCCAGAAACATTCTTTCAGTGTAATAAAAGGTAATTTGAGACAATTTGAGCCTGCCTAAATCCAGTATGTCTCTGCCACTCATACAGTGATGGAAATGCATACATTTATACAAAAGAGGAGAAAATGCTTTATTATACTCAGGGCCTATATTAGTCATGATTCTTCCTCATATCTTTCTAGCTGATACTTTGTTTCCTTTCTTCCTTCATTATTTCATTAATTCATCAATTTCATGTTCTTTTACAAAGCACCTCTATGTGCCAGACATGGTAATACAATGATGAGCAACAGGCAATTTCTAACTTCACCCTCATGTGGCTTGGGCATGAATGGAAGCCAGTGGAAAGGCAGTTCTAATATAAAGTGCAATAATGGATAAATTGAGGTAAGCTCAGGGCACCATATGTTATTAGAAAGAAGAACCTAACCTAGCCTGGGACAAAGGAGGGAATCAGTCACAAAATGAGTAGGTCCACATAGCTTTACCTTTTAGACTAGTCCTGGGAATGGTTAGAGCACATAATTTAGTCTTTTCATTGCAAAGATAAAGAAATATTCCACATAATCTAAGCTTTTTACTTTTACCACCATGAAAGCAATTTTCAATTAAAGCATGCTAGTGGAAGTTTTGGGAAACTTTAATACTTTGGATATATTTGCAGAAGTCTCTAACCTGGAGCATACAATGTGATCACTGAGATCTCTGCATTCCTTATCTCCAGTCCACACTCACAGCCACCACCACAGTCCAGACCACCACATCTCCTGCCAAAGCCATGACAAAAGCCCCTGAACTTGTTTTCCTGCCATCTGTCTTTTCTGTTTCTGGTGTATTTTCTACCCAGAAGAGTCATCTTTATAAATAAATAAATAAATAAATAAATAAATAAATAAATAAAAATAAAATTAATTGTGTTGCTTCTCTGTTTAATGCACTTAGGAATGTACAAAATAAAAGCCCAAACTCCTTATTAACATAGTCCTCAAAGCCTTACATAACCTGGAACTTCCTTCCATGTGTCCCATGCTTTGACTCTTCACTGCTCCTTGACCATAACTCCCTTCTTTCTAACAAACACATTCTCCCTCCAAGACTCCTCTGAATCCCCTAGAACCAAGATGGCCATATTTTCCTTTAAATCACCATTGGCTATGGTACCCCCTTTATCATAGGACTTACATCTCTTTGCTACAATCTCTTGACCCCTTATACATTTTCACTGCTAGACTGTGAGTGCCTCTAAGGCAGAAGATAAATATTGTCCATATTGTTCACAATCGGGTCCTAAGTACCTAGCCTAAAACCAGGTTTTAGACAATACCTTATACATATTTTTCATTTATTCATAAAAATAGCCAATATTTACTGAGCAATTACTATGAAATTTTCTGTTATGTTAAGTATTTTCCATGCATTATTTCTGTTTTTCCTTATTACAACGTCTCTCTTGATTAAGTATGAATACAAATATTCATACTTTTTAAAGTAGAAAATTAAGGTTTAGATTTGGTACATAATTTGCTCAAAGTTAAATTGAAAGAAAGTGGGAGATATGAACTCCTAATCCCTGCAGTATATTGCTGAACAGATGAATGAATGAATGAATGAATGAATGAATACAGGCATACATGAATGAAAGAATGGGAAAAAACAGCATGTTGCTGTTGATTACATCTCTGGTTATATTAGAAACTGTGGCAGTATCCTCTCACAATCAACTTCTAAAATAATTTAGGTAGGCTTTAACATATGTCTGTCTTGTGTCTGGGCAAGTAGCAATCAGTCTGTGATTTTTTTTTAAGTCTGTTTAATTGTTTGTTTATTTATTTGTTTATTTATTTTTAGAGAGTGTGCACACTAGCAGAGAAGGGTCAAAGAGAGGGAGAGAGAGAATCTCAAGCAGGCTCCATGCTGTCAGTGCAGAGCCTGACATGGGGCTTGATCTCACAAACTGTGAGATCATGTCCTGAGCTGAAATCAAGAGTCAGACGCTTAACTGACTGAGCCACTCAGACACCCCTGGTCTGGGATTTATTGTGAGTTTTAAGTAATGATAAATGGAAGTAAAAAGTATATGTATATATTTCAACATAAAGTTGTTATTGTGAGCAAGTATTAAAACTCATTTTAGACAAGCAATGGGCAAGACATTTAAAGAAATGGATACCTAAGCAGGAAACATTTAAAAATGGTAAGTTTTAAAGGCGAAGTGTTCTTAGAGATCAAGTATTATGATTGCAAGATACAAAGGAGGAACCAGAAGCCAAAATACTGTAGTCTTCTTGCTATGTGACTTTGGTCAAATTTTTCAATTCCTCCAGGCTTCTGTTTTCTCAGAGGCATGATTAATTTCAGTGGCATTCAACAGATCTTTACTGATTGGCAATCAGGCCCAAGAAGTTTGCTCAGATGATCTCCAAGTTGGCTCTTACACCTCTCGACCAGTGACTCCAAAAGTTCCTGTTCAATTCTCAGATGAGGACCTGCAGTCCCAAGATGAAGGTGCTCTGCCAAAATTTCATGACTAATTAATAGCAGAAAACAGGTTATTATGACAAACTATCATTTCATATCACTAATGTACTATGAGCTAACCACCTCCCACCTCCATACACAATATTGTAAATTGTGAGAATCCATCACCTATTATCTTCAGCAATATCCAGGATGATTGCTACATAATTTAAGAAATGTGAAATATTTGGCAAAATTTCAAAAAGGATTTCAGGAAATGAGAAAATGGTGTCATAATATTACCCATTAAAACAAATGAAAGTTCCATTTTTTCAAGAGACAAAGCCAGAAAGACTGAAGTTGAATTCCAGAACGTGGCCTATTCCTTAGTAGCTATCAATTTCCTGATGTCTAAAATGAGATGTTTTTACTCTCAAATAAGACAACGTATGTAAAAGTCCTCTGTAAACATCTGAAGTACTCAAACATCCTTCCTGCTATTAACTGAAGGCGTTTTGCTAAGAGAGGTTGTTACACTTCTCCATCTTCTTCTACAAAAAAGAAACAGTGCTAAACCATCTTTCTTCATAATAGGAGCTTTTAGATGTTGGCAGGGGGTGGGGACAATAAGGTATGTTAAGGTAATATTTTGTCAGAGGAATTTTAAGAATTTAAATGTAATGTAAATTGCTCCTTGAAGCAGGAGGAAGGAATAGATCATCTCTGATAAGGAATAGCCAATAGTAACAAAGTATATTTGTGAGATTCTAAGACTATATTTTGTCAATTTCTTTTGTTTTAAATGAGAAAGAGAAAAAAAAAGCATATGGTAATACTTGTTTCATATATTTTGGAACTGCCAAGAGTCCTTGTATAGATGTGGTCACATGCAATTTTATTTATTTATTTATTTATTTATTGGAAATTTTCCATGTGGTCAGGAAAATATTTTGATCTTTTGTGCGCAACTGGTCTCTGGGTGAAGGCAAAGATCATCAAAACAGTTTGACTCCATAATGGGAAAAGAAAAGAACCAAGAGAGCCAAGGGGGCTCCTGTTTCAGTGCTGACAACACTTAGGAGCTCAGAGACCAGTGTTTTAACTGTGTAGCCTTTCTTTTCTCCAAAGAGCAATTTGGGGAATGCAAGTTAGCATTTGCAAGAGGTTAAAAGAAAATGAAAATTGTTACCCTGCTGTGAATTTGTTTTTGTGCCTGTTTTATGTTTCCAAATAACAGCCTGTGGGTTTATTCAATGTAATTGTAAACTGTATTTATATAAGAGGTTAAGAGAGAGACGTTTCTTAAGTTAAAAAGTATGTGAAGGACCCAAGATGTGGGTAGCATTTTTTAGTGCAAAGTCTGCTCTTCCAGCACTTTAGTTTGGTCCCCTATATATAAACTGTTTTACTAACCCATATACAATATATGTGTTATGTCTATGTTAATGGCATTAAGATAAAGTGAAAAAGCAGGAGAGTTTAGTTTGGTCAACTTTTCATGTTGCAAAAGGACTCAGACCACCCAGCAATATGGGTTGTCATTTGCCAGAGAATGACTGAGACTGTCTGTTTATTATCAGGAGAAATTAGTGTTCTTTGAGTGCTCAGTAGCACCAAGCACAGCACTGACACCTGGAAGATACATTGCTCTTGAACTGAAATAACTCAAATAAAATCCATCTGATTATGGCTTTGGTTACTCACAGGGATAGCCAGCTGTGTCTCTTAAGCAAAGTTTGATTCCTATTTAATAACAGAGGCTTGAGCAGGCTTCCTGGGTCAGAGCAGTCATTGCCTAGGTATGCTCTGCCTATTCATGTACTAACTGCTTGACCTCGGTAACTGCACCCTCAGTTTCCTCACCAGTAAAATAGAAATCTCTAGAGTTCTTACCTGAATGAGTTGAAAGGATTAAATAAGAAAATTCATGCAAAACTTGTAGAAGATTGTCTTTCCTATAGCAATTGTGCAATAGATAATGGCTATATGTGTTAGTCCTAGATAAAGACTTAGCTAACTAATTTCAACTGTGAATGTGAATAAATATAAATATATATAGGGGTGACTGGGTGACTTAGTTGGTTGAGTGTCCAACTCTTGAATTCAGCTCAGGTCATGATCCCAGGGTCATGGGATCATGTCCCATGTCATAGCACCAAGCCAGCATGGAGCCTCCTTAAGATTCTCCCTCTCTCTCTCTCTCTCTCTCTCTCCCTCCCTCCCTCCCTCCCTCTGCTCCTATCCCCCACCCAAAAAACAAAAACAAAAAGCACACACAAAAAACATATATATATATATATATATATATTCACTCTTACTAAAAATGTTTATTGAGAGCTTATTATGTGGTAAGCATGGTTGTTTTCACAGCAGAAAGAGAGGTGAATAAGATAAATAATAAATAATATGTGCCACAAAGAAAATAAAAGAGAGGTATGGTAAAGAGTGGCTGGAATGGGAGTTGGGGTGTGGAATCTGGTGTAGGGGTACAGACGGGAACCTCTGAAGGGTAACATTTGAGCACAGAAGAGAAGAGGCTACTAGCAGCATGAAGATCTGAAGGATGAATCTTCCACGGGTAGAGAACAGCATGTTGAAGAGCCTTGGTGTTTCCAGAGAATAGAAAGATTAGTGTGGTAGTGCAGAGTGTTTCTACCTCAGCACCATTGATATTTTGGGTGAGATAATTAATCATTTGTTCTAGGGGCTCTCCTGTGCATCACAGGATGTTTGGCATCATCCCTGACCTCTATTCGACACCCCCAAATTGTGACAAAAAAAGGTCTCCAGACATTGTCAACTATCCCCTTGGAGGGTACAATCCCCCTTTCCTGCTGGGAATCACTGGACTATAAAATGGGCAAGGAGGACAATAGTTTTATATGGAATAAAAAACATTAGGGAATATCTTTATATTTCTTCCTAAGTGACACTTCTAAGGCATTACAGGCTAATCAGCTAACTTTGCCACCCACCTCCTGGCCAGAATATGATGTCTGGATATGTAAATCATGAGGTTGCAACTTCTTAGGCCACCCACCTCAAGTGTCAGTTATGATTCCTCTTCTAAGCCCCGAGGCCTATATCTTTATTTTTCTGCTCAGAAAGTGAAGCAATTTTTATGTAGCTTTTAATTCACCAAGTAAATTTTGTAATATTGAACTATATCCTAATAAGATAAGTACGTGGAATAAAAGTAAAATAGTGTTTAAACTAATAAAAGTTGACCTATGATGTATTTCATTAAGTAAGCATCGTATTTATTGTGTGTGAAAATTGAACTGAAAATAGTTGCTTCTTTTGAGTTCTCTTTTGAGTTCTCAGTGCTCAACGTTTGCATACAGCTTTGATTTGGCATATCTATCAAAAATTTACAGGGGCGCCTGGGTGGCGCAGTCGGTTAAGCGTCCGACTTCAGCCAGGTCACGATCTCGCGGTCCGTGAGTTCGAGCCCCGCGTCAGGCTCTGGGCTGATGGCTCGGAGCCTGGAGCCTGTTTCCGATTCTGTGTCTCCCTCTCTCTCTGCCCCTCCCCCGTTCATGCTCTGTCTCTCTCTGTCCCAAAAATAAATAAAAAACGTTGAAAAAAAATTAAAAAAAAAAAATTTACAGATATAACTTAGGTTACAAAGATAGGGGAGATCTACTAACAAAGTATGTTAATAGTAACCTTTCTGAAATGCTTCCCAATCTATATGGAATATTAGAAAATAATTTATTATTTAGAGTATATATGATTTACAATTTCTGAGGTCTCATGATTAAGCAGTTTTATTTTCTGAGAAATGAATAGTTCAATAAGATATCTCTAAAGCTGCTATTTTTACAAGAATAACCAGAGCACTAGCATCTGAATGGATGTAATCCTAATCAAGATCAATTCTAAAGTAACCCCAATGGTTTGACATCTCCCTTCATTTTAAACCATCATTTCTTCCTTGGATATGTACTAAAAATGGCTTTCTTGGAGTAATTTATATTCTCAGCATAAAATGCCCCAAGAATATCTTATAGATATATAAGTGGTAGAAAAAGACTCTGGTACCTAGTCTTAAAGAATACTTTGGGAAATTTGATCAGTTTTCTGCTCTCTTTCTTGGTTTGTGAACTTTTCCTAAATTAGAATTAGTGGCTAGCTTTTTTTTTCTTTTTCTATTACTTATTTTTAGTGTTTATGTATCTATTTTGAGAGAGAGAGAGAGAGAGAGAGAGAGAGAGACTGCACATGCGTGAGAAGGGAAAAGGCAGAGAGGGAGGGGGGGAGAGAGAGAGAATCCCAAATAGGCCCCACGTTGTCAACACAGTCCAGTGTGGGGCTTGAATTCAGGAACCCTGAGATCTTGATCTGAGAGGAAATCAAGATTGGGACACTTAACCAACTGAGCCACCCAGGCGACCCTAGTGGCTAGCTTTAATCCCATGTAAAATGGTAGATGGTAGACTACTCAGGCATCCAGAACATGATAGAACTAAGTCAAGACTCTGGAGACTTATGTCATTAAGTGATAGTCAGAAAACTGTCTGCTTTACTCAGATTCATCCTACTAGGACTGGCTAATGTTTCAGATGCTATGAGTTATACTGGGTCACTTGGAAGTCCTTCAACAGATAATTTCTGCTTGGCACACATATCAGTATTTGAATTTTTTACCCTTCATCATTCAACTCATACGCTTCAGAATAATAACTAAAAATAATACTTTACTAACAATGTCTCTTAGCTTTGGGAATTTATTTCTTCAGAAGCAGAAATTTCAAGAGAGGAAGGATAATTGAACCCAAGAATAGACTACCATGGGAATCTCTCCATTCCTGAGGAATGTAAAGAAAAGAAAATGCAGCCATCTGCTAGATGGGCTAGACATAACCCTGTCTGGACTGGGTGGTCTCTTGGGCTCCCTTTCAGCCCTAGGCATCTACGATTTTTCGGTGAAGGCAAAATGAATGCCATGGATTTTTTTAAATACTGTGAATCTGTCTTTTCTTTTATTTGTTTTAATAAATTACAAATTTTATTAAATTACAAAGTTAACACATGCCTGTTTCAAAAAGGATACAAAGTAAAAACATGAAAATTTAACCCCCACCCCAATCTAATTCCATTCCTCAGATAAAGGTTAGCAGTTTGGAAGGTATCCTTCCAGGATTTTTTCTAGGTATGTTTGAATGCATTTTATGATTATATCTCTCTATTCTAAAGAAACTGCATAAATGTCTATGAGTAGACATATCTTTAAATCTACATGAACAGGTATGTATAGCCTCTTTTTTATGATAAAAATGAGAGTTCTTGAAAACTCCCCTCTGAAGAACTTCCTCTGCCCTAACTTAAGTGCTTCTTGTTCTTCTTTTTATTCGTCTCAACCTCTATATTCTGTACGAGTGAAAACCAAAGAACCCTTCTGAAAAAGGATAACTCCAATAGAGGGTGCGATGGAGAAGATGCAGGAAAGCCAGGACCAGAATCTTCTTCAGTAGGCATATACCATATATGTATGTGTTGCATGAGTGTGTGAGTGAGTGAGTGAGTGAGTGTGTGTGTTGTGTGTATCTATATATCTAGATCAGCTATATTTGTAAAATTTATATATCCTAATTTATATAGGATATATTCCTAGAAGTGGAATCACTGTGTCTAAGGATATGCCTCTATTTCTAATGCAATTTTCTTCAAAGGAACCCAGGAATCTCCTGGAAGATATTGTGCTATGAACTGCCCTTATAAAAATCACATAGCATCTTGTCATTCCCCAAGTACTTTACTTGTCTGGGAAGGGATTGGGGTATTGGTGTTGCTCTCCAGTGAACTCAAAATTGATGTCTTAGTTCAGGGAAGAGTCAGCTGACAGTAAAGAGGAGAGGAGCATAAGAAAGCTATGAATGGAATCAATTTCAGCAAAGTGTAGAACTGGGAAACCAGATAGCAAAACAGAGAGTAACTTCCTAATTCTGTTTATTGATTACTTACTTCTCTGTCTCATCTCCCATCTTCCATCCTTTGTTCAAACACCTTTTTGTTTTCTTCTAGAAACTCTTTCATTATTAACTAATCTCTTTCCCTCCACCCACCCTAACATCCAAATGTACTATTCTTAGGTTTTTGCAGCATGCTGTGCTTTCCTTTATCACAGCGATTATCACTTTATATATCATTGTTTGAATTACATTTTAAATTACTGTAATAAACTAAAATTCTTCAAGACAGTCTTTTATTTCTATATCCCTGGCACACCAAGCACAGCCTAGTATATAGTAGGTGCTCAATATATGTCAAAGAGATGAATGAAATATTGATGATCTATTACATTATTAGATTAACAGATTATTATTAATAGATTGTTATCATCTAAGCATCAATGAGTATCCTTACCCAAGACACTGATTTATTACCTTTATTTTAATTATTTTCTAATATCTTAAACCAGAAAATACTTAACCTTCTATTAAAATTGGTCAAAATTACTGAAAAGAAGAAAAATTAAGAGAGACCATGTCTTAGTTTGTCGAGGCTGCTATAACAAACTACCACAGACTGGGTAACATATAAACAACAGAAATTTATGTCTCACAGATCTGGAGTCTGGCAATCTGAGATTAGAGTCCAAGTATAGTTGAATAAGTACCCTCTTTTGATTGTAGACTTCTTGTATATTCCCATGGCAGAAGGGGCTATGGAACTCTGTGGGACCTTTTTTTGTAAGAGTACTAATGCCATTAAATGAGGACTCAACCCTCATGACCTAATCACCTCTACAAAGCTCCTCTTCCTAAAATCATAATATTGGGCCTTAGAATTTCAGCATGTGAATTTTGAAGGTACATAAACATGCAGACCACAGCAGACCATCATTTGGAAAAGCATGGCCATCATAAATCTGCAAAATTACGAAAATGTCTATCAAGTTATTTTTTCTTTCTCTTTCATTCGCTATAGATGTTTATATTGGAGGAAATCTGACTTTCTTTTCCTTCTCCATAAACTAAGTGTGTGGATAATTTTCCTTCCTTGTAGATTCACTATTTGAAAAACAACTTTGTTTGCACGATAAGATGCAAGTAGTTTTCTCCCAAGCTAGAAACGTACCATTGGTGTCAGGAAAGGGACATCACCATTACTATGCCTGTGTGGCAAATGGAAAGGGGTCAATATTGGTGCTCTGCCAGAACAGTATGGGCTCCCACCCACGAGTTCCTTAAAAACTGTCTGGAAAGTATATGATATTTGTCTTTTTCTGACTGACTTATTTCGCTTAGCATGATACACTCTACTTCCATTCATGTTGCTGCAGATGGTAAGATTTCACTCTTTTTGATCACTGAGTAATATTCCTTCGTGTATACACATGTATACATGCATGTATATATACACACACACACACAACATCTTTTTTATCCATCCATTAGTCTATGGATACTTGGGCTCTTTCCATAATTTTGCTACTGTTGATAGTGCTGCTATAAACATTAGGGAGCATGTGCCCCTTCAAATCAGCATTTTTGTATCCTTTGGATATACGTGGAATTTAAGAAAGAAACCAAATGAACATAGGAAGGAAAAATAAGATAAAAACAGAGAGGGAGGCAAACCATAAGAGACTCTAAAATACAGAGAAAAAACTGAGGGTTTTTGAAGGGAAAATGGGTGGGGAGATGGGCTAAATGGGTGATGGACATTAAGGAAGGACATATGTTGGGATGAACACTGGGTATATTATGTAAGTGATGAATCACTGGGTTCTACTCCTGGTACCAATAATATACTGTGTGTTAACTAACTTGGATTTAAATAAAAAGAAAAAAACTATCTGGCTAGCAATGAGTAGTGCTCTAACATTTGCATTTTCTGTTTCATATATCTAATATTCAAAATGCATTTTATTTAAATAATATTTTTTAGCATCTCAATGGCCGCCATAGAAAAACATATTTATTTTTCTTATTATTAGTTACTTTTTTTCTCTTCTCAGCTATGAACTAAAAGCTCTTTTCTCTTTTTCCAAGTTGGATGTATTCTAAGTTTTATCTGGTAATTTTCAGAACATGAAGACAAAAACACAGGAGAAAGAAACATTTATCAGTGAAACAAACCAACTAGTTATTTATTTAAAAAAAATCTTTCTTCAACTTGGAAAGCCTACTTCAGCACAAGAATTACCCTGAGGAACTCTCAGCTATGCCATCAATTAGGCGCTGAAAAATGTGTCAAATGTCCTTGTAACCTCTTACCTGAGTGTGCAGTCTGCTGTACCTAGTATTTGAAGTATACTGCAGCAATGACTAGCTCACTACCTTGGGTGTTTCAAGAGAGTCTGAATTAACACCGTGTCCTACACTGACTTCTCTCCATAAACACAAGCTCTTTCTCTATATAGAACAGAATGGAGCCACAGTTTCCTGACCAGAAATGGAATAATCATTGCTTCAGTCCTAATGTTCTCTGTGTGCATTTCCCTTACTACATGGTGCAGAACTGAAAACCTCATGCTTAGTACAATGTACAGAAAAAGACTATATGAAGTTAATTTCCCTTTATATCAAACATTCATCTAAGTGCACTGAATATAAAGCAATTGCTCCTGCTCACTGCAATCTCATTTTTAAATAGTTGGAAAATGGGAACATCAGCTCCAAAAGAGACAGAATTTTTATGTGAGTGCTGATAGCTTGTATTTTTTTTTTCTATTTTCAACATTTGATCTCAACTGCTGACTGATTTTTAGTAGTGAGCTCATTAAAATCAAGATTGCAATTGTTATTTTAGGTTGCTGGGAAAGCAGGGGCTGAGGTCAATGATATCTTGTTTTTTCATACCTCAGAGCCCAGGGAGCAGAGGAGCCTGGGACTCCCTTCTCTTCCTTCTGTGTTACCCACTCTATCATTTCTGTCCCCAAGTTGCTTGTTCTTTGGATTGTGTGGCCACCTTTTCCTAAGACCAAAATAAAGATGGTAACAGTTGGTTTAAAAAATAAGGAGTTCAAGGGGCGCCTGGGTGGCTCAGTCGGTTAAGCGGCCGACTTCGGCTCAGGTCTTGATCTCACAGTCCGTGAGTTCGAGCCCCGCGTCGGACTCTGTGCTGACGGCTCAGAGCCTGGAGCCTGTTTCGGATTCTGTGTCTCCCTCTCTCTGACCCTCCCCTGTTCATGCTCTGTCTTTCCCTGTCTCAAAAATAAATTAAAAAGTTAAAAAAAATTAAAAATAAATAAATAAAAAATAAGGAGTTCCACATATGTATCCATCAGGATCTAGTCAGGAGACCCAAACCACCCCAGTTATTTCACCTAAGATCATTTAATATAAAGAATTGGTAGTTAGGTATTGAAAAATTAAAAAGATAAAAATGGAATAATAAGGGGTCATGAGGGTGATAATGGCAGGAAGCAGCAGCCATGCCTCAGAGATGGAGGCAAATAAGGAAGAGGTTGAAATGATTAAAACTTAGAATTCACATTCTCTCTTACTTTCTTAACTCTTTCTTGTTCTTACAAACCCCCAAAACTATTCTTTCTCCATAGATACTTCATTGCTTACACTCAATGCCTTTGTATTTTCCTTTCTTTCTGAAGCTTCATCAACGGGTGGGTTGTAACCATTAAGTTTGCTTTATTCCTCAGGTTGTAGACAAGAAAAGAAACAAAGTTAGGGTGCCTTTGTCACTTAGTGGTATGACCAACTGACCAATTGTCTTGTAGAAATCTAGCCTTCTGTTGATGGTTAACCTTGTCAGTCCCAGTATTAAGACTGTGGAATAATTTTAGCCCCTTTGAATACTGGGTTAAGATATGAATCTCAGATTTATCTGTTCATCTGTTGCTGGCCCAAGACAGTTTTCTCCTGCCTGTACCCCCAGCCTTACCCCTGACTGCAATGCTGATACTTGCAGTTGCCTTTAGAGTAATCTCACTTTTTTTTTTCCTTCTGTACATGCTTGAAAAGAATAGTACTAGCTCTTTTTAATTTAACTTTTTTTAAGTCACTTGGTAATTTTTTTTATTTATTCTAGTAATTCATTACAATTTTTACTTTTTCCAAATCGAGTTGTTTTATAATGAAGGGACCATCAGAGTATTTAACCTACATTACTGTCTAGAGGTGATACTTTTGACTGATGGGCTTTTTATGTATTCTTATGCTATAAATGACATCATTTTTTATCATCAATAATTGCTGTATTTCTGCCCTCTGGACTGTCATGGAAAGTAGAGCCTCAACACTGAACAGTGAAGTATCCATGTGTTTTTTAAAAGGAAAAGCAGTGATTTCTATTCATCATAAGGTACTAGTGTAGACTCAGACTTCAAGGACTACTTAACCTTCATTCTTTTCTATTTCTGCTGAACAGTCTCTTGCCTTTATCCAGTAGGCAAGGAAATTTTTCATGTAACTGTAGCCTTTCATGTACATAAAACATATCAGAAACTAAGTATCTCTAAGAAGACTTGCGGCTCTTTCTTTGTTTTTGGAGTCGTCTCATCCTACATTTCTGTGATGAATGTCTGAGGCAATAATGTAAGAATATAACACTCTAGGGGCGCCTGGTGGCTCAGTTGGTTGAGCGACTGACTTCGGTGCAGGTCATGATCTCGTGGTCTGTGAGTTCAAGTCCCGCGTCTGGCTCTGTGCTGACAGTTTAGAGCCTGGAGCCTGCTTCGGGTTGTGTGTCTCCCTCTCTCTCTGCGCCTCCCCCACTCATTCCCTCTCTCTCTCTCTCTCTCTCTCTCTCAAAAATAAATAAACCTTAAAAAAAGAATGTAACACTCTAAGTTCCTAGCTTGCCTTCTGTCCCTCTCTCTAGCCTCCCTTAAACACTTTTATCATGGACACTTTATGTTGTATCCTAGAGATTGCTCACAGTGATTCACTATGAAAATGTATTGTCATGTGGAGAATCTTAGCATGTTTTCCTGGAATCTTTACGAGGAAATATCTGCTGGTTAACAGAAATTCTAAACTAACGATGTTCAATATTGTTGGGTGAGGGATATTATCAACACCTTTTGATAAGCTTGGGCGAAATCACCTGTGATGGCCACTTGTCTATTGAGGTGTCTTCCCAGTCCATGAACCATTCCCTCTTTCCTGAGAACTAATTCACCACCAACACCACCCCTTAGGCATTCACGGGTTCCTGGAAGCCATGTTCACACTGCAGGAGTTTGGCTGCAAAAGATTGGATAATCTGATCAAAGATTTGATAATCTGATCAAATCTGAGCCAATTAAATTATCATTTTGGGAATTGGAATTGGAAGACAAAAAGATCAGAGGTTGAAAGGACAGGCAGAGTTGCAGAAACAGTTCACAAAACATTACTATTGTAGTCTAGAGTGGACCTACTCCTTCAGCCTTCCAAGAAGACTCAATTTTTCTCCTTTTTCTTGGGCAACATAAAATAACTTGTGGTGTACATGAAGATGTGCCACCTATACCCCTTGTCATGAAAGGACTTGGTGCTCTAACTTCTGAGAATGCTGTCATCTCCTTCCGGGTTTGCCTGGGCTGGAAAAACAAAAACAGAAACAAAAACTAAAACAAAAACAAACACACAAAAAAACTACCTTACTCCAAGCTTGCCGATATCCATTTCTGATCACCGTGTAAGGGATAAAGTTTCAGGCATTTAGGTCCACCACAGAAACATCCAGATAGAGTACATATGTTCCACAATTCCTTATGAGTTTGCCCAAGGTTTTACCAGGTCTACATTACACTTCAGCATCTCACTCTGACCATTCCTTCTTTCACAGGTTTGGATCCCTAATAAATGTCCTATGTGCCAAATTCCATCTCAAACTCCATCTGCTCAGGGGCAATCCAACCTGCAGCACTCAGTAGATGACCAACAATTTCTTTTTTATTCTTAAACTGAATTGAATTGGTCTGTTGCTTGCAACCAACAGTGTTAATTAAGACATTCAATATTCATATAATGAGTAGCATACATGATCAGCAGGGATGTGTAAGACCTTTGAGAACATCCTGACTATGTGGGTGCTAAAAGTTGTTACATTTTTCCCTTAGAACAGGAGATAATTTTTAGATTCCGTTGAATCAGTACAATCCAGTTGGAATTACATTAGCTTTTCTTCATAGCCCCTTACTCTTAGGAGAACACTTTCACAAAGAATAATAATTATGTTATCTTTATAAACCTTCTATCTAACAAGCTACTGGCACATAGAAAATGCTCAGTAAATGCTTCCTGAATAAATGAATAAAATATGACTACTGTTTCATGTAGTCAGACTGTTTTAACACAAGAATGTCAACTATGCTGATTTTTAGTGATAACATTTGTACCAGCTATTTCATGCCTCACTTCCCTGTTGCCACCTCTTACCCCCATTCTTTCTATTCTGTTCCTTTCCTCTGACCCACATGTTCACTGTTGCTCTTCTGTCTTATCATTCCTCTGTCACTCCTAGAATCTTTGTTGCATGGTAAACACATTGTCCATATCCTCAATTATCTAGGCTTCTTCTTGCATACTCCTCTGCCTTCAATTTCCCCTGGGGATGATGCCATGCCTGTTACAGCTCTCTGCCCCTTACCTTGACTGTCAAGACAGAGGCAACTCTTATATGCAGCAAAGATATTCATGTTGGTTGATATCATGTGATCTTATTAATCACAAGATATGTCATATCATGTTCAGAGTAACCAAGGCAAGATATTTAGAAAGATTACAGTATTTGAAATTCTAGCCTTACACGTAAGAGAGTGCTCAGATCTGGATGAGGTATATACCAAAATTGGAAAAAAATACCAATGATTAGAAGATAATTCTGACAATGATGTCTCAGGGGAGTTTGGAAAGGAATATATAAGCAACTCTATGTGTTCCAAGTGTGAAGGGTTTTAACAAAGGAAATTAGGCTTATCAACCATGAGAACACAAAAGGATAAATGTCAGAAATTACCAGAGAGTCAGTCCTGAAGCAAAAGATTATTTTCTTTATTTTAATTTTCTCATGTTTATTTATTTTGAGAGAGAGAGAGAGAGAGAGAGAGAGAGAGAGCGCATGCGCACGCATGCGAGCATGGGAGGGGCAGAGAGAGAGGGAGAGAGAATCCCAAACAGGCTTTGTGTTGGCAGTGCAGAGCCTGAGTAGGGTTTGGTCTCACAAACTGAGATCATGACCTGAGCCAAAATCAAAAGTCCGCAGCTGAACCGACTGAGCCACCCCGGCGCCCTGAAGCAGAGGACTCTTAACAGCTCACCTGGAAGCCATTGCAGATCTTAAGAGTCTCTGAGAAAATTGCTATGTAGTCTACAAGAGTATTGGGTAGCTTTCAAGGATTAGATGGAAATCTGCCTTAACCCCAGAAATCTGCCTACAGAATACTGGCTTCTCCTTTTCTAACACTTTCCAACTCTTAATGTAAGTACTTCTTATTGGCCCACTGGAACCTGTAACAATAAGGGGATGGGGATTCCAGGATATGTAGCTTACAACTTCTCCACTGCAGTGCAGTGGTAAATTAGAAGTAGCCAGTACTGATGCAAGTTGCCAAGTGACTGTTCAGCATGTTTCCCTTTGGGCCTCAGGAAAACTGAACACATTCATAAGGTAAAGGAAGCATCAATTTAGTCATAATTCACCCAGGCCAAAAGTTAGTTTTATTTCTTCCTTTAGCCAAATTACACAGCAGAAATGGATTTGGGGCCCCAGTGAATAAAATCCACTCAAACAAACATCATATTACCAGAATTAACCAATTAATGTAGGCAATGTGAGGCCTGAGAAAGAAGAAATTTTTTTTTAATCCTAAAATATTCTTGTTCCCTTTTTGGAACTTTATATAGCATGTGCCTCTCCTCTTTCCAGTATTTCTGAATTGCACTAAAACATTAATTAAATGAATGGAATGCAGCAATCAATCCTGGCAGGTTTTTCCCTTGGAGTAGAGGAGAACTTAATTTATTTCTACTTAATTACCTCATTTCAGCCTTGCCATGTTTATTAATAATGAATATCTGTTCCTTTTAAAATGACATTGATCACCAATTTCCACTGCTGCCAAGGAGATTTGACATGACAAATGTCCAAGGGCTGGGTTCAGAGTTATTGTTTAACTTGATATACTTCTAGCATAATCGATATGTTAGGTAATCCATAGTGCATATGTATCAAACAAGTTAGCAATACAGTACAAAAGCAGATGGTTTTCTCTTCTCCAGCATGTTTTTTTGAAACCTGAAGTTGAACTTAACTTTCATGAACTTACAAAACTAATGCATTTACATTCATCCTGTGATTTCCTCTTTCCCTTTCATTCTCTAAGTCCTTTTTTTCCTACAGTGAATGCCAAGACTAATTGGCCCATTTTCAGTTAAGGAAAAATCACCCCAACTGATGTTTCTAGCCATCTTTTTAACAATGTTAAATGGTTAGAAACAGGTGAGGTGAAAGGCATTTACTGCTTGCTGCGAGTGAGTGGTATAAACGGTATTGATCTGCTATGAAGGGCTTACAGTAGGAAACAGCATGTTATTTAAAGTGTGAATACCTATCTGATGTATTTTTTACCTATATCCAAACGCTTGTAACACAATTCTACTCCCTTGTTTGGCTCCTTGCAACTCCTTTATGTTTTGTCACAGGCAGTACCCAGATCTGGTCTATGATGTTGTTTGGGTTCCAGATTTAATAGCTAAAGTGATAAGAAGAAAAAAAAAAGAAAAAGAAAAGGAAAGACTAATGAACATGCACCTAAATTTATAACTAAGTTATAAGAAGTAAGGAAGATACAGTTTTTCAAAGCTGACACCAAAAGCAAGGCCTCAGAAGACTTCCTCTTTGGGGAGGTCTGATGCCCCCTGCCTCTTCCCCATTATAAAGTCTCCTTTACAATAGTTTGTCTGGAAACCTTCAGAGAAACAGCACACAGGTCACATGGATGTAAAAGATAATTATCTTTGCTTGATAAAAGCTTTAATTGGTCAAGAGAGAAAACTGGGGTAGGGATTTCTCAGGATATAAGAATATGAATAAGGACAGAGAGTATAGAAAACAGGGTCAAGTTGGTTGACCTGTGAAGAAATGAAGTGAAAGGCAATTTTCCTCCTATTCTGTTAAGTCAGTAGGAAGTGCCACATTCTCATTTAGATAAAGATAAACAACTATAGACACATATATTTTAAGAGAAAACTCTCATAACAGCATCTAATGAATAGAGGAAACTAAGACTGCTTTTCTAGTTAAGCAATTTCTGCAGTGATATAAAGGGTAATTTATCTTGTTGAGAAACATGAAGAATGCAGAGGTAAATACCTCTTTCCCTCATTTACTAAAAGTAACCTCTGCTAATCATTTCATATATAGATTTTTAGTTCTGGTTTAAATTTCACATAAATGGTACCATTTCATATTGTGAATTGCTTTTCTTCCTTAGGATATCTTGGAGATTTTTCCATACTAAACACATAATTTTTGTAAGTAATTGCCTAGTATTTCACAGGGTGTGCATAACAATTCCAAGTTTCCTTTATGATTAACATTTAGGCTATTTTCAACATATTTTTGTCATTAAAGATAATTATTCAATTGATATTTTGGGATATAGATACCTGTGCTTATATGAGAGTGTTTCCATCTGAGATATTCTTAGATATAAAGCACCTGGGTAAATGTTTTCATGTATTTTAACTTTTGGAAGATGGTCCCAAATTCTTCCAAATGGATTTTAAAATTCTGTGCTACCACAAAAATATTGTGAGATTATTGTTCACACCATTCTCACCAACACAGGATAGTTTCTTTCTTTTTTGTTTTTAATATTTTATTTATTTTTGGGAGAGCACAAGTGGGGAAGGGGCAGAGAGAGGGAGACAGAGAATCTGATGAGGCTTGAAGTCAGGAACTGCAAGATCATGACCTGAGCCAAAGGGGGATGCTCAAACAACTGACCCACCCAGCTACCCCCAGGATAGTTTCAGTTAAAAAAATTTTTTTGCTCATCTGAATGACACAAAATTTGTTTGCTATTTTAATTTGTGTTTCCCAATGCAGAAAATTTAATTTTTAAATATGCGTTTTAAATATGCTTAGTAACATAATTTTTAAGTATGCTTATTAGTTGCTTATATATCTTTTATCAACAATTTCTTGGTCATATACTTAGCACATTTTTTCTGTTTTGTTGGATATGGTTTCCCTAAATTAAAAGAATACATTTGCCAAATAACTTTATGAATATTCTACCATTTCTGTACTGATTTGAAATGTTAGCTTGATCATATTCTATTTCTGACTTCTTATTTGTTCTTTAATCTATTGTCTATTTTCTAGTTAGATACTAGAATTCTATTGAATTTTTAAATGTTAATTTTATATGCAGACTTAAATACTCATTATTTTTCAGATGATCCTCTTGGATTTTCTAAATATAAAAATCACAGGCTAGTTGCTTTCTTTGCAATATTTTTAACTATTATTTTTTCTTATTGCATTGAGGAACACTTGCAGGATTATATCCAATAGGAGAGATGATAGTGACATCCTTGCCTTTTTCTTGCCTTTTATTGAAATGGTTCTAATATTAGCTCACTAAGTAAGACATTTATTAGTTTCTGATAGACAGAACTTAAACTGGCCAAAGACCTTTCTTTTCATTCCTGGAAGGATGTGGTTTGATTCTGAAATGTATGTTAATTATTATTTGATGCTTTTCAGCATTTACTGAGATAGCCAGATTTTCTTCTTTAAAAGGTTAATGTTGTGACTTATGGTGAAAAAAAATACCTGTCTAACCCTGAAATGTTTTAGCAAATTTTTGAAGGTTCATAATTTGGTAATAATTCATTATTCTTTATATGCAATTTCAGCTTGCTGGTATGACTGCGTGTATGCAAGTATTTTTTTTATGCTTAGTATAAGGGCAATGCTAACGTTGAGTTATTTATGAAAATATTCTTCGTTTCACATATCTTGAAATGATCATTCACAGAGTGATGAGAGTCATCCTTTTGTGCATTTGTTAACAACACAAACTCCCTGACATTTCCCCTGAGAATTTCAATTCAGTGAATCTGAGGTGAAACCCAGGAATATGAATTTTAACAAAAATCTTTAAAGATTTTTTTATTGGTTGGCTAATTTGGGAAATGTACCTTTTGGAAATATTTAAACAGCATGGGTTATATATTTCTTGAAGTTCTGAGAATTTTCATCTATAATTTCAGCCAAATAGATTGAAAATTGATATTCAGATCTTTTTATCTCCCTGAACTTTAGTTCCAATGTGGCAATATTGGAAAAAAATTAAAGCATCAACCCATAAACAGAAAGAGAAAGAAGCCATAGAAAGACAATTGTGTAACTATAAAGCAAGGTGATGTGTGAGGATAATTAACTTATCAGTCCTAGGAAAACTAAATCCTAAAGCAACAATAGGGAAAGCAGAGAAGCAAATTATATCACAGAAAATTCAGGAGTAGGCATACATTAGTGAAATTAGTAAAAGTGAGAGACAGATGGGTTAACCAAGAAAGACTGATCAAAAGTCTATTCAAGAGGTAATTAAACTCTCAGATTTCTTTCCCAATTTTGAGCAAACAGTTAACTATTCTTTTCTATCCACACAAAAGATGGGAAGTTTATTCCCTGGAGAAAGGAAAACAGAGATCTTTGGACAAAAAGACAGCAAAGTTGAGGATAGGAGTCATGTATGAAAAACAGGCGATTAGGGTCGCCTGGGTGGCTCAGTTGGTTAAACGTCCAACTTCGGCTCAGGTCACGATCTCACAGTTTGTGAGTTCTAGCCCTGCTTCCAGCTCTGTGCTGACAGCTCAGAGCCTGGAGCCTGCTTCAGATTCTGTCTCCCTATCTCTCTGCTCCTCCCCTGTTCATGCTCTATCTCTCTCTCTCTCTCAAAAATAAATAAAAACATTAAAAGAAAAAGGTGATTATATAAATGTTTGTGTAATAAGTATTAAGAAAAAACAGGCATTTTGCCCATTTACTGCTCAGTGACCCTCCAGGATATATATTGAAAGTATCAGTTGCTGCAGAATCTGACTATCCCAAAGAAAGACCTATAGTTTAAACCTCATAATTTCTCTTATAAAACAGCACAGCCAGATCATCCCATGGTGGTGAAGACCATAGTCACTCAAAGACTCTCACATGCAGAAGTCTTTTTAATATCTGACTCTTGAATATGAGCAGGAAGTCAATGATCACCAGATATGTCAGGAAAACTTTTAGTATGAACAAAAGAAGCCAAACAAACAAAAATACCAAACAAAACAGACTATGCAAGGAATACAAAATATAAAAATGAAATGAAGCAAACAAATAATTGCTAATATTCTTAAAAAGGTAAGGGAAGTTAATGCAAACAGTAAAAATAAATAAATAAATAAATAAATAAATAAAAGGCTCCAATCAAAATATCTTCCTCAAAAATATGAAAATAAGTTCTTGGAAATTAAAAATAAAATAAAGATGGGGCACCTGGGTGGCTCAGTCAGTTAAGCGTCCAACTTTGGCTCAGGTCATGATCTCATAGTTGTTGAGATGGAGCTCTGCATTGGGCTCTGTGCTGACAGCTCAGAGACTGGAGTCTGCTTTGGATTCTTTGTCTCCCTTTCTTTCTGCGCCTCCTCCACTCATGCTCTATCTCTCTGTCTCTCAAAAATAAATAAAAATGTTTAAAAATAATTAAAAAAATAAAAATAAAATAAAGAAATGGAAAACTCCATAGAAAAGTTAGAAGTCAAAGTTAAGAAAACATCTCCCAGAAACTAGAATGAAAAGACAAGAGATAGACAATTGGAAAAATCTTTCTAGGAAATCCAATTTGAATACAGTATTAGGAAATTATAGGAAGAAAGATCATAAAAAAAGAAGGGAAGGCGTGCTCTGACGGGTCAGTCATTTCAGTGTCCCTTTCTTGATTTTGGCTCAGGTCATGATCTTGCAGTCATGAGATCAAGCCTGGTGTCAGGCTCTGAACAGAGTGGAAAGCCTGCTTAGAATTCTCTCTCTCCCTCTTTCTCTTGCCCCTCCCCTGCTCTCTCTCTCTCTCAAAATAAATATATAAACTTAAAAAAAAACAGAGGGGAAGATGTCAAAGAAATGATTCAAGAAAACTGAATTGAAGACATGAATAAATTTCCAGATTGCACAATACCACATCATTAACTTTGAGAACACTGGAGATAAAGAAAACATTGTAGAAATTAGGAAAGAGAGAGAAGAAAAAGGGGAGAAGGAGGTCAGAGGAAGGGAAGGCAAAGGAAGGAAGAATAAGAGAAGAAGGAATGAGATTTCATAAAAAAAAGGCATGAAAATGAAAATAGTGTTAAACTTCACAACATCCACTCTAAACGAAGCCAGGAGACAATGGAAAAATCCATTTATGGTTCTGAAGGGAAATGGCTTTTAAGCCAGAATTCCAAATTCAATCAAACATGATAGCTTAAGGGATTGAATATGTCTGAGAAAGTATAAAGATGAACAGTGTAAAGATATAATAACCATTATCATTATTTTAATGTGTTGTTTTCTCCTCTTTGTTTTAATGCTTCTTGGGGACTTTAGCACAATATATACCTGTTTGCATACTAACAAAAAAATCCTACCAACTGTGGGTTTTGGATGACTTGTTGCACTTCCCTAAGCCTCTGTTTCCTGCTGTGTGCAATGAAAATTCTAGTCAGTAATCTAAATTTTATCACACATATTTATAACAATTCAATCACTAGTTAAATCAGCCCAACTCCTATTTATATTTAAAACCTCTACTTAAGTGTAACTTATTCCAGGTAGCTACACTGGTGAAAACGTAGAGACACACATATAAGCAACATGCAAACAGGCAGCAAGGCAAGCAGAGTCCCTGACATGGGGCCTGGCTCATGCCTGAGTTCAGTACATATAAACTACTACTATTATTGTTTTATGGTTTTATTGTTTTATTTTAGAGAAAGAGAGCACCAGCTGGGGAGAGGGGCAGAGGGAGGAAGGGAGAGAGAGAGAGACAGAGAAAGAACATTTTAAGCATATTCCATGCTCAGTGTGGAGCCAGATGCAGGGCTTGATCCCACGACCCTGGATCATGACTGGAGTGGAAATCAAGAGTCAGATGCTCAACTGACTGAGCCACCCAGGTTCCCCATTATTGTTATTTTTAAGATTATATTGTATAAATGGTTTTGTGTCTTGCCTTATGTTTACTTAAAGGCTCAAAAATGAATATTTCCTCATCTTATTATGAAGTAGAAATGTAAAGAATTTGAAAAAGGAAAATGAGGTATGATGGAGACTTTTATCCATCTCTGAAACCTGGCTTGAGAATCGTAAAATGGAATGGCTTTCTCAGTGTTTGAGAGCTTAGGCTAGGAGAGCCTAGAAATAAAGAATCTCTAACTGAAAGGCATCCAACTCCTTCTCAATGAGAAAGAAATACCTTCTATGGCATTATTGACAAATGATCACTTGGGCTAGTTGTGGCTGCTTCCAGTGACAGGGACCTCACTACTAGCTATTTTTGCTAGAAGAGCTGTGCTCTTTTCTGTACCTTTCCAAAGGACCAGAGCTGTGTGTGATTCCAATGTAAACTGACAATAAAAGAGACGGATTAGCATAACTGACTGTTTCAGTTATGAAGATTAAATAGCCTTTTATTGCAGATGTTTGCCAAGGAAAATGCTCCCCGGTGGAAGACTCTAAGCAGTTAAGATAGATTTGATGAGGGTTTTAATTGCTGTTATGCAACTGGTAATGGAAAGGTTTTATTAAATGTCATGCAAGAGTCAATCGATAGTTTAGAAGAGAAAAGCTTCTCTCTGATATAGACCTCAGGCTTTTCCAACAGTAGTTTATCAGCAGGGGCAGTTCCATAAGCAACCCCAAATATTTATCAAATACCCAGTATGCATATGACAATATCATAAATATTTTGGGGACTGTTAGGAATTAGTAAAAAAAAAATAATAATAAGCCCATGCTATGGAAGATCTACTGATTTGAAGCAAGCAAACAACTATTGTGGAAGCCAAAATAAATACAGACGTATTTATTTTGTACACACATGTATATATATGCATTCTACTTAAAAGCAATTCAGTATATAATCTCAAGAATGAAATATATTAAGATGAAATATGTACAAAAATATCATTTTATTTGCAAAATGATATACCATAAAGATTTTTGTTCATTTATTTGTTTTCTTAGTAGCATATTGGAAAACAAACAAAAACAAAAACATTGTCTAGAATGCAGAACACTTGGGTTCTAGTCTATCATTAACTACCTAGACCGGGGGCACTTCCTTGACTTCTCTGGTTATGAGTGATCACTAGTAAAATGGAGCTTTAGGTAAAGTTCTGAGGACTTTTGATAGCTCTAAGATCCATTTTTTCCATGAAGGAGTAAGCAACTCCAGTGTAAGTGTCTAATAATTCATGATATAAAATTATTCTATAAAATTTTAGGAGTCTGTTTATTGTATAAAGGATATGCATACTAACCTAAGAATCATATTTTCCACAAAATGCATATATTTTAAAACTAAAATAGGAACTTGATCAGCAAATCATAGTTGGTATTTCCAAGATCCCCAAACTTCTGAAAGATTATCTAAAACAATTTTTATCACATTCAACATACTGTCAAGCTTGTCTCTTCCTATTGGTGTCACACTCCCATAACTGCTCAATGATCTACGTGGATAAATAAAAAGTACATTGTTTTTGTAAAAGAGTTGATTCTTCCTAAAACAGGTGGTAATAGAGCATGAATCATTTAGTGCCATTCTGTAGTTCTGTGATCTATCAAGACCGAATCAGCAACTTGACTTTTGAAAAGAAGTGCTTGAGATTGAGGGAGATTATTAAATGTAGAGAGGGTATACCTGTGTTTAAGTCTCAACTCTACCCTTTAGCTCTGTTACCTTGGAGAAGTTGTCTACCTCTCTCTTTGCCCAATTTAAAGGACATGAATATCAACGTTGTTGAAAGTGAGATAATGTACAGATTTCTATGCTGTAATATGACATGTATAGGTTATCATTACAATTTTGACCTTCAGATTGTTTCCAGACTTAAAAGGATTTTGTTGAACTCTTATTTATGCTAGGCATTCTCACAAAGAATCTCTCATTTAATCCATAAGAGTTGAATTAGATTTTGCATCCAGGTTAAAGATGGAATTGTAGAATAATTTATGAGAATTTGGTGAAAGCGAAAGCAATGGTGAGGGGGTTACTGCTTGAGAAGAAACCTGCTGTAGCTGCCCACTTTAAGTATTTGCTGTGGATAGCAGTTTTGGAAAAAAAGGAGAAAATGCTGTGCATAGATTGAGCCACAGCTTAATTGCCAGGAACACAATCAAGTGTCAATGCATTCTTTACCCATTCTCTAGCCCTCAAGATCTAGTGTGTACCTAAAGGCCATCCATCTACTAACAGCTATGTTTATACAGGTTAGAGGGTTGTGTTAGAGCTGTTTTCTCTGGAAAGGACATCAGAACCAAAAGGAAACACACAAAGTAAGTGAAGGAAATCCTGCTGTGTGCTTTTGGATCAATTATTTAACAGATGCAGCATACTTCACTACACAGAATTTCTTTTCTGAAAGATGAAATATCAATGGAGAGAAAGTTACAGGAATGCCTACTATGTGCCAGGCACTTCATTAGAAACAAAGCAATTTATATGTGGTATTTTGTTTTGTCCCTTCAGCAATTATAACAGGTAGTGATGACTAATTCACATTTTACAGGTGAAGGAACTAAGGTTTAGGCATGTCAAGTCATGCAGCTAGCAATAGTGGGATTTAAACTTAAGTCTCCATTATGATCTCAGACCCAAGATTATCTCTGGGGATGCTTTCAAGTTCCCAGGGGGATGACTTTTCATCTACCCACAGACTCTCTATCATTTTGGTTTTACTTTACAAGTAGGTAAGGAGTTGCATAGTTTTAAAAGGACAGTTTTCCTCTCAGTATGCTGCTTCCTGTAACTGCAAAATTAGAATTTCATTGAAATTTGGCTTCAAGGTGGTTCCCTCTGTTAAAAAATTCCCCAAGAAGGGCCAACAATCTCTTAGCAGCCTCAGGATGTGTGGCAGATTAGATCATGGTTCTACTCTTCATGTCCTCCCTCTATTACAATTATACATTTATACCATTTGCCACATGACACTGCAGTTCTGCTCCCTCTTTCCCCATGGCCTTGATGCTAAATTGGGCCATGATTTTTTTTGAAATGAAATGTAGAAGAAGTACTAGTGTGCTAGTTCCAGGCCAAGACCATCAAATGCATGGAATATTCCCACCTGTCCTGTCATGTTCCTGCCTTTCATCATGAAGAGAACATGCCTAGGGATCCGCTGGTCCAGTGAAGATGAGAGAAACGTGGAGCATACCTGAACCAACCTGCAGCCTAAAGAAATGCTACCCCTAACATAGCATAGATCAATTGATCCATAGAATCAAAATACATGTTTTTTTTAATAGAAGTCACTAATTTGAGAGTATAATATTAGCATTATCATTGCAATAGCTACGTAGCAGTGTTTATGAGTTAATAGGGCCTCTTTTAAAGAAAAGTTTTGGTAGGTAAGAGAGTAAAGAGAACAGAATGCTGGCCATCTTCTGGTAAAGGAAATAGGGAAGAAGTCAGAGAATATGATTAGGTAGGAAAGGCCATATGACAATATGCGCATTAGGTCTTTGGAGAGTTGTGGGTAATACACCAGGCACCTCTTGTGTGACTTTGCGCTTGTATGGTTTCCTTGAGAACTTTAGTGACAAAAGAAGAATGTCCTCTGGTATGAAAACAATTGGTTGACAGAGACATTGAGTTATTTAAGCAAACCTATTCTTTCAAACTCTGCAACTGGTAGGTAACTCACACTCCAAGTTCAGGGAGAAAGAAAAAATTACTAGGTTAGAGAACCTCCCCATTTAATCTCCTTGCTCTATGGCTAAAATTATGGTGCTGTTGGGTAAAGCATTATGTCTGAAAATCATCTGTGATGAGTTTTGTGTTTAGAGAGAAGGTGCCAAAATCGGATAAAGTAGGGGATTTTTTTTCCTTCTGAAATGACTTAATTTCTGTAGTGCTCTAATAAGCATGTTTTGCTTGATGGGCTGGTGGCTGCTGCATTATGTGTGTTTGTTTCTCTGCTGCTCTTCAGAGCCACAATAGCACTTCAGATAATGGCCGTGGCATAATTGCCATTACACAGATGTTATTTGGTCAGATGCTGCTCTTCTTTCTGCCTTCTAAACATCCGATCTCCGCAGCATCACACATTGTCATTCAGGTGGGAAGAAGCAGGATTTCTGAAGCTCATCTTTTTTTCCAAAACACACTTCTTAAAATGACAAAAAGTATGGTCTTCCTTGGGAAGAAAATAAAATCTCTATGGAGAAAAATGAGTAGTATGTTTACAAGGACTGGCTAAATTATTACTGTTATCCACATAAAGAACTACCAAACCACCATAAAGTATGATAATGCAGATCTATATTTACTGACTTGAACATATATACACAATCCAATTGATTAGTGAAAGAGCTCATTGATAAAAGCATATGTAGTATGATTCTATTTTAATTATACAAGTGTGTATGTGTGGATATAGGTAGAATAAAATATAAATTAACATATATTTGAAGTCAGAAGCCTTAAAGGTGTCAATATTTTATTAGTGGTTACATCTGAGTGATAGGATTTTATAGGATTTAAAGTTGTGTCTTATATTTTTCCTTTTCTTTTTGTAATGAGTACTACTTTCTATAATCAAAAGAATAAATATATTTTATTTTAAAAAAATGGAAACAAAGGGCATGTCTAAATTTTTATGAAATTTTGTATGTATTTTTCCAATATAATATTTCATTATTCAAAATAGTGTAAGCCTACTATTTTTCTTCATTTTGACCAGAGTAGAGGTCAATTTTCATAAATGGACTAAGATGAATTATGGAGCTTTGGAAAGGCCACTAGACACCTGCTACTTATGCAGATAGACACCATAAAATATGCTTTGTTGGATTAAATTCAAGTACCTTTTCCTGGAAAGGTGAAAACACAGTCAATCATACTTTTAACAAACATACTCAACATCTATAGCAGGGTACTGTTCTTCGTACTGTAGGAGAAGAGAGGATCCACAGGAGTAGTAATAATAACACCCTATGTGTGCTTTCCAACATTCATCCTATGAATTATCACTTACAATCCTTATAGGATAAGGCAAAAAAGGCCAAAGAATGATCACTTTTCAGATGAGTGAACCGAGGCTCAGATAAGTAAAATAGCTTGTACAATTCTGCACAGAACCATCTTCCCCCAGATTTAGTAGTCATGTCCCAATT